>NW_011499933.1:199142-252735 GCF_000495115.2 Populus euphratica
ATATAAATCAATGACAGCGCTGACAAATAAAGAAATGACATAAATTGATTGAAATGATATTTTTATGTTTTTGGAAATACTGGAAATTTGGGGGTAAAATACAAGTTATGACATATTTTACGGTTTAATAGCTAACATTTTTTTTTAGAAGAAAAAACCAAAATCATCAAATGTTAAACAAGATGGAAAATTAACCAAACAAAACACATTCAATGAATCTGAACCCATGCCCAAGCAAGAGTTGAGTGCACGTCGGTGTTTTTAAGCAAAACCCATGCTGCATTGATTTTTTTTTTCTCTAAAAGTTTTGGTTACCTAAAAAATTCTACACAAGATATTAAAAAAGCTTGTGATCTTTCTAGATAAGATAAACATTTGGATATGAGATTTTTTTACCACCTAATAATCCATTATTAAAGAACTTATATTGCATTATAGTTTTTAATATAATCTTAACCTCAAATACGAGCAGAGCAGATATTGCTTTTAATTATTTTATCTTATATCCATAAATCATATCAAAAACCAATTTCCCAACACCGTAGGAAATTAAAAAGAAATTACCATTTGTTGTTGTATATAAAGACTTGTGAGCATTCCTCAAATGGGTCTCAAACAAAAATATTCATAATTAGATCTCTCATCCATGTAATATTTTCCAATTAATCTCACCATTAAACAAAAATGGAGATGTTTTAAGAAATTCGGGCTCTCATTTTTATGATTTTTGAGGCAAAGATATTAAGACAAGGAATAGCTGGGTAATGTTCGATTGAAATATGTTCCTATTAAGATGTAATTGAGAATATATAGGATGATAAACGAGAATAGGAATCTCCTTTTCACCAAAAAAAAAGTATATCCAAGCTTTCTAGTGGCTTTCATTTTGACTAAGTTGCCTAATTAGCTCCATCCTTAAAAAGAAAAAGAAAAAATGTTTTCTCTAAAATTTTCTATGTTCCCACCAAAAGATGGCAAGTCAATGCGAATCATCTATGGTCCCTCGGCATGGGGTTCAGATTCTTTTGATAGATGGGGATTTTTCTTGGATTCTTTCATTTCATAATTAATTATTTTTTTAATATTTAAATTAATAAATTTAAGATTAATGGTAATGATCTAAAAGCATGTTTGTTTATATATTTTAAAAGTTTTTTTAAAAAATATTTTTTATTTTTTCTTCACTCCAATTTTTTATTTTGTATTTTAAGATGGTTTTGAAGTACTAATATTAAAAAATAAAAAATTTTAATAGATTTTTAAATAATTTTTTTAAAAAATAACTATTACTATATTTTTAAATATATACCCCTCATCTTAAAAAAAATAAAAAATAATGATTCCTATGTTTCAAGAGTGATGAAAAAATAACTATTACTATATTTTCAAATACCCTTCATCTTAAAATAATAATAATAATAATGATTCGTATATTTCAAGAGTGATAATAAAGCTTGAAACATGATTGGTTACGTTTCTTTTCGAAAAAGAAGAGGATCTAAAATTATTTTCAGATGTTACGATTTTTCTCATCACCCAATGACAAAAACAATGGAACAACTTGATCTTGACGTCGCATTGAAACCACAGGTTGATATGGAAAATAAAGGTTAGCAAGTTGAGCTACGAAGCTTAGTGCATGGCTACCCTACTTTGATGGCTGCCTGTGAACATGCCAAAAATGTCAACTAGACTTTTGAAGACTATCTTTCCTTCGCACTCAATTATGGAGCTATGGAAGTCGGTCAAGAGCCATGCAGATCATGACCATAATATAATTTGGACATTTTTAAAAGCTAAACGGGTGGTCTTTTATATATATATTCCTAATTTTGGTTGGTTGAAATGTATAATAAAAAACCACTGAATAAACAAAAATCTGCAGATTAAAATATCAAACTTCGATATATTGGGTGCAAATGGCCATTAGTTTTAACCACTTCACGTACTTCCTTTTCTTTTAAAGTTAATGGCAGTCGGTCCATATTTCTTTATATCACCGCTAGTCAAGGGTAGAAATTTTGATAGGAATAAACAAGCAACAATATTATAAAATTCATTGTATGTGTCCATTGGATTTATTACAAAAATAAGAGTCAAGAAGACTAAAGAGATATTTAACTAGCCTGTTCATGGTTTTCGTAAACTCTGAGAATTACTCCAAAGATGATTTCAATCTTGAAGTCAAGTTTAAAGAAAGATCAGGTCGTCGTCGGTATAATCCAAGTAAAAAATGAGTTTACGTAACATATATCTCACTATATAAATTTATATTAATATATAATTATAACTTTTCATTTTACTACAGCTGGATGGAACTAAGATTTTATTAAACGATTTTAAAAGTCTTATTTTTTATATTATTTAAATTTATAGCAAGAAGATTTTGAAATAAAATTCAAAAGTTAGTATTCATGAATATATAAATTTTGCCTCATTAAATACAAGTATGGTCTTTGTAATATATTCTTGATTAATTTTAGATTTAAGTTAGTTATATAATTTAATTTAAGCCCAATACCTCATTAAATACAAGTGTACTTGATTCTTAGTTCAAGGAATTATTGGATAGGGTTTTTTTAAGAAAAAGAGATATATTATTAATAATATGAAAATTGATATGAAATAAATTATTGTTTTTATTTTACTTAATTATAAAAACATGAAAATCAAGTTAGCACAACTGCGTCTCGAGAAAGGCTAAGCAAATTTGAAGTTAAAACTTATTACAAGAAGATAAATATGACAAAATCCATATTTAAAAATATGGGTACTCTAGTTTGTTCTTCAACAAAAACTAATTTTTTTATTAAAATATATTTAAAAATATGGGTACTCTAGTTTGCACTTCAACAAAAAAAAATTTTATTAAACTATTTTAAAAATAAATCTTTAGTATCAGTTAGTTAATTTAGTGTAAATTTAATAAATAACTTTAAAATTGGAACTCAATAATTATAATAATGTATAGATCAATACCATTACCTAGCTTCTATATCCATTTTTTTCCCTCAAGATACGAATTTTCTAACCAAACACGACACAAGAGAGAAGACTTTCATTTAAAAATAAAATCCATAATTAATTTCAGATTAAGCTGGACTCCATAAGCAGAATGATTCGACCGTCCACCAAAAAGTGCTCAGTTCATAGAAAAAGTGTGAGTTATACCTAAGAATTAATTAAATAGAAACTTTAGTCTTGAGACAAAATCAACGGCCAAAATTATGGATAACATAAGAAAAAATTGGTATCCAGATGGTCAAATACTTTGCCCTACGAATTCCATTCATAGAAAAGGTAAATTAACTGACCGCAAACAATAGCTTGAGGAAAAAAAAAAGACTAAAAAACAAAAAAGGAGAGAAGGAGAGAGGAAAAAAGAAAACAACTAACAAGTGTTATCTAAATTAATTAGAAAGAAAAAAAAAAGAGAAGAGAAGATACTTGTTCCCTTCCTTCGGTAGTTGGGTTTCACTCTTTATATATATATATATTTATCATCCTTGCGATATTTACTGAATTTTTAAAATATTTAATAGATATAAAAATTAATTATAATATACATAAACTGATTTGAACACCTTGAATTATATAAATAAATAAAATAAAATTATTAAACTTACCCTAAAATAAATTTTATAAAAAATAAATGAAGTTGAACTAGTAATTAAATTCAAGATACTTGTTTGGTACTTCATGTATAACCAATTAAAATTTGATTTAATTAAAAACTCTCAAATCAATGTTATTTTGTTTTTAAAAAATATCTTATAATTAAAAAAAATATAAAATTATCTTCTAGACCTACTTAATCTTTTGAATGGAATCAATTATTTGATAATAACACTGTGGTCGCCTAACTTAATTATCTATTAGACCTTACATAATCATTTAGTCCTTTGAATTGAATCAGTTATGTGATAACAATATTTTAATTGTGTAGTTTTATCTTTTAATATTTATATTTATTTTTAATTTCTAAAAAAATGTCCATGTAAAGGGTACTGCAAGATCAATGAGTTTGAGTATTGCTTCAGAGCAAATTTAATCTCAATAACTTCCACCAAATCATGCTCGGCAGTAGAAATTCCACACATCAATTTATGAACCACCGGCAGGGAGGGGGGAGGCCATTTAATGGTGCTCATTACCCATAAAAAAAAAAAAAAGGAAGAAGAAGAAGATATATAGTCTCGATAGAGAGAAGGAGGAATTGAGAAAATACTATTTCACCTGAGTCGCCGTTTGTGGAAAAGAAAGGCAAGAAAGTGGAGGTGCAAGGCTAGTGGTTCCACTGCTTTGATGGCTGCCCAACAAGAACGGCTATAAATTAATGGCCTTCGAAGACTTTTTTTTCCTTCGGCAGGCATTGAATGGATGGAAGCAAGTCAAGAGCCTTACTGTGGGGGTAATAGTCGAAATTGGTGTCGATGGTAAACGGTCGGAAATTTGCCCTGAAACCTAACGAGGTGGTCGTCACTTGTACAATAGTCAAGACATTATTGCTGTTTTGGGAGAGAAGATAAAAATAATTTTCAGTCCATTTGTTAATCAACTTAATTTTCATTATCAGAATTGAGAACTAGAAAATATTAAAAAAAAAATAAGAAAATAAAAAATATAAACAAGAAAGTAAAGGAGAAGAGAAAGAAAGTGTCGATTGAATGAAATTCGGTCCAACGAAAAAACAAATAAAAACTCTCATCATAAAACGCTTATACACACCTGATTTAAACAATTTTATTAATTATCGAATTAGGAAAATACGTGGATTTAAATTTCTGGTTCTTAAAATGTTTATAATTAAGTGTGTGTGTTTATAATTGGCTGTTTAAAAGCGATTTTTAATCTTAAATTTGTGTTTAAAAAACAATATTTATTAAAAACTCCTGAATAATTGGTGAGCTCTTTTACACAATTAACAATATTTGTAAGTAATCATCTACTAGATGGTTAGCTATTTGACCACAATTCAATAATAAAACCAAACTAATGAAAGATTGGAGAAGACAATAACGAACAATGATTAATTAATTTAATCTATTAATTTTTTTTAACTAAGTCATATGGGCTCGATTCCAAGCTCAGTAGTGATTGAGCTTTGCTCAAAGTCTATATATATATATACATATATATATATATATTTGCTCATTTTTAAATATTTGAGTTTTGCATGGTAATGCAATCCGTGTCCATGAAAACACCAAAAGGTGAGATTTAAGATCAGATTAATGCTCGGTAGATTCGTACGTCAAGGACCATATCCTAACAACCGAATCCTCAAATATCAAAATAATTAATTAGATAGCTGATTCACGATGCACCACGGGTTAAGTTAGTTTCTTTAAAAATAAATGTTTGCATCATGCTAGTTTTTTTTTTGGAAACTCATCCATCAACCAAAAAGAATTCATTGAAATGATTTTAACGACACCGTGATAAGGTTACGTGATGATATTAAAAAAAGTTGCATATCAACCTAGAAAGTAAATAAATAATATATCATAAAGTAAATTTTATATTTATATTCAGTTAATTAATTTAATTTATAAATATTTTTAAAAACAAACTAAATTCAATTAATAAAAAAATTAAAGATAACTCATGTAATTTTCAAAATCTTTGAAAATCCATTATAAGAAAAAAAAATAATAATAATAGAGCTAGGTCTCTGGTTAAATAAATACTAAAAGATGAGATTAAAAAAAATATGAGTTTTTTTTTTTAAAAAAACAAAAATATATATGGGTAGTTATCATGGTTAATATCCTAAGCTCATAATTTATGAAATTCTAGATCCGAGTTTAATCAAAAAACTTAATTTTTATGCTTATAATCAATTAATTAATACAATTTAATTCAAATAAAATACTATTCTTTTTTTAAAAAAAAACTAAGTTTAACAAGGAACAACAAACAATAAGACAAGGGATAACTCGAGTCATTTTTAAATTCAGTGAGAAATTTTATAGAAAATAAATAAAAAAAATATTAAAGTTCAATCTTTATTTAAATAAATATTGAAGGATGAAACAAAAAAAATTAAAATTTGAAAAAAAAAACTAGCAAAGTTGGGTGAATTTGAAAAGAAAGAGAGCTTAAAATTTGAAAATTTTTTTTGACAAATTTGAGTGAATTTTCTAAATATGAATTAATTTCTAAAACTTATAACTCATAAAATTTTAAATTTGGATTCAATCAAGAAATTTAATTTTTAACTAATTTAATGTTAAAGAATAAAATTAATATATATATATATATATGAATTTAGCAAATTCTCTTAAGTTAGAAAAATATCAATAAAAAAAATAAGAATCAATTTTTATAGAAAAAACTGAATGAGGATTAAATTATAAAAAAAATTCAATTTTAAAAACTATATAAAATAAAATGAATGAAAATAAAATTAATAGGGACCAAATTTAACAAATAAAAAATATAATTTATAAATTATTTTAAATAAAACAAATAATAATTAAAAAAAATAAATCTGAATAAGAAATAAAGAACCCCCTGGAAAGTTAATTTAATAACTTTTATTTTTAAAGGTAATTCAACCATTTTAATATATTAAAAAGAATAAAAATCTTTTAGATACTCATTGAAATTCATTTGTTTCTAGAGATAATTAAGTCACTTTATTATGCTATAACCTTTATAATGCTAAAAAATATGAGGATATCAATTTTTCCTAAATAACTATGGTAATGACCAATGAGTGTTCGAGAAAATATTGTTTTACCTCTAATGGCTGATTCAATATTTTTATTTATTAATGGAAAAATAGTTATTTTATTTCACTATTTCACAATGATATATATTTTGAGCGACAGAAAATGACCTATGATTTTTAGTTTAATTTTAATTTTAATGTAGCAGGAAATAGTGGCTCCTAGCCTCCTAGCTAGGTGATGTCGAGGATGGAGCCACCTTTTCCGATTATTGTCATGGTGCAACAACTCCCCATTAATTTTCCGATTTTTTTTATGCAGTCAAAACACCAAAAAGTTTGTGAATTCATGGGAATTTTGATTGTCTCCGAGGAGGATTAAGATAAAAATTTGTCTTTATGCATCAATTAATTAATGAAGTTGCTTGTAAGTATTAGTTAGGGGTTTAGCAAGTTCAAATGCTACCTTCAATAAAATTTGAGTGAAAACTTTTTCTGGTTGGGAGGACAAATCCCATCAATAAGAAAATGCTTACAATCTCATAAATCGCAGGTCTTGATTATAATAGCCCTTTCTTTATGCCAGATGATTCTAGGAACCCTAAATTGATCTATCAAAGATGGGAAACTTATTTCATAATTAGCATATTGAAGTATTTTTGTTCTCGGGCATCTTTCTAAAGATCACGAGGCCGAAGATTAGTGTTCTTAATTAATGTGGCTAAGAGCTAGTTAGAACTAAATTAATTGGTGATTAATGCAGAAGCCAAAACAGGTTGGGCAGATTTGCACAACCTAGCTAAGAAGAGAAGAATATTTACGAATTTGCAACCACTTGTTCATCCCTTTGGAAGACTAGCCAAGTGGGAACTCCATTTATAAATTTTATGTCCCCAATCATAATATCAACTCGATGAAACAATGGAAGATTTGACCCCCAGAAAGAGTGGTATGTGTTGTCTGGATAAGGATACGAGTATCCAAGATAAAAAATAATAATATTAATTCAAAACAAATAAAAAATTAATTTTTTTAAAGAGAATTTTAAAAAACGTGGAGAAATAGTCTCCAAATTGAAGTAGATATAGCCACGTAGGAATATTCCAAGATTGTCGATGCTTCAGTTTGGGGCTTCTAGATATAGAACGGTCCATTACTGTACAAGGAAACCATTTCAGTCACGCGATAAAACTTACCACGGATAGAAGTCTTGGTGACGTTATACACATGGGTTTTGGTGGCCATAGATGTGTTTCATGTAAATAGAAACGGTGCATTTTATAAATAAATATTTGTTATTTATATATAGATAAACTAGAGATGAAGATGGTTTGCCGACTTTGAATTAATTGGTGGTATCACATGTGCCTAAAATTAATTTATTCCGTATTATTTGCCTAAAATTCAGTTCATAATTGCATCTATGCTACCATTGTTCAATAAAAATCTTGAACAATTTTGCCAACCTTTTAGGCATAAAGGCCAAACTTGAAAAAATGTTGGGTTTTTTTTTAAAAAAAAAGAGGCATAATTTGGTTCTTTCCCGAGTTTTTTTTTTTTTTTAAAAAAAAGAGGCATAATTTGGTTCTTTCCTAATGGAGGTTTGTTTCTTCTTTTATTATTTTGTTATCTAAAGGAATATATTTCTATCCATGTGTTAATAATTAAAACGGATGGATACAAATTTATTTGAAGAAAAAAATAATCTCTATTGATGTACAAATTCATTAAAAAATACCTGTAAACATTAAATAATAATAATAATAATAATAATAATAATAATAATAATAATAATATCTAAAGGAATATATTTCTATCCATGTGTTAATAATAAAAACGGATGGTATTAAATCAAGCTAAGCTAATAACTTTAATTATGAGTTAGATATATTAATATTTATTGATCTGAATTAATTCAAATAAGATCGAAAGTTTAAAGTGACATATTTATAACTCATTAAATACTTTATTTCTTTGTAAATAAAGTTTAAAATCAACAAGATCGAAATAAAAATGGATGTGCTACTAGGGTGCAACCCTATTTTTTGTTTATAGCAAGGGAGAGATAGAATGGAATTCTTCATAAAGCTTGTTTCAAGATTTTTTTTTTTAAATAAAATGATGTTTTAAAGAAAATAAAACGACAAACGGGTTTTTTATTGAATTACAGATTGACCCAAATTAACTAGATTAATTTTTATATAATTTAATTTAAAATTCATTGAGGTGCAAGGTTTTATTGAAATAAATCGTGGGGTCGGAATGGGTTGGGTTAAATAATAATAAGAAGGGGAGAAACAATAAAACTTATTTGAAAGCATGGGCTAACACTGAGTTTTGCTGGGCTGATTGAATATCGTTGCCATTATGTGGCCTGAACATGCTTACCAATCTCCAATGCATGAAGATATATGAAGGGGGACTTATCTCCTCGGAAGATTTGGTTACCCAAAAAACAAAAAGACGACTATTTTCTTAAAATCGACATGTCATGTGGCCTTTTTATCGAATGGACATAAAATCGGGCCTACGTCAATTCACTGGGATGACCATGTCAATCATAATTATCCTCAAAATTGGCCGAGCAAGTAAAGATAATGTAAGATAAATTGATAAGAGGAATACTTTTCTTCACTGTCTCTCACTCTTTCCTGCCATAATTATCGGCAAGAAATTGAGACCGGCAGCATGTCTTACCAGGACTAAGGTTGTCTGGTCTCCATGTCAAACCATGTTTATCTGCAATAACTTAGGGTTGAATACGTTATTCCAAGCTAAATGACACGCATCCATGTCCAAGACGTGGAGGGAACCTCTCGCCTAACATGGAGTTCCCATTTCCCTTTGTGTTATCTTTCAAAGTTTGGATTCAATCCTCCCATTCACTAAAAAAACAAAACAAAAAAAAATTTTGTTACCTCTTTTTAAATCGAAGCCTAGAACAATGATATGAGAAACAAACCCATTTGTTACCTGAATGAAACTTGAAAGGTAAAGCACTCCCTAAACTAAAATGCTTCTATTATTATTAGAAATCAACATCATTTGATATTACAATTTAATAGTGATTTTAAGAGTTTTGAATTTTTTAGTTTTAAATTAATATTTTAATGTATTAATATCAAAATTATAAATAAAAAAAATCCGAGCTACATGAATGGACGAATCACTCCCAGCTTTCACTCTATGAATAATTTCATTAGGCCATTTCTCGTAGGCTAAAGACTATCTTTATCGGAGCTGATGGCCTAACAACCTTCATAATTATGATTCTGAAGTTGCTGTGAAATTCATCATTTTTTGTATACATAAGTATATACATGAGCGGTCGTCGACAATGTTAGTCGGATTGTATTTTTTGTACACATAAGTATACATATGAGCGGTCGTCGACAATGTTAGTCGGATTCCGATGAGTCTGCCCAAACAATGATTAGATAGTTATAGAGGAAGAAGCGCGTTGTTTGATCCTTTGCTTAAAGCTCGGGCTGCATCCTAGAGTACGCTTTTCTGGGCTTCATTCGAAGCCCATTAGTGTCTATAATGTGGCACAGGTCCAAGCTTGTTATATTTCTTTCTTTTTTTAGCCAGATCCCTTCCTTTTTTCACATTTATTTTCTGACATATATATATATATATATATTATTCATTGCTAGCCAGATCCCTTCCTTTTTTTACATTTATTTTCTGACATACATACATATATATATACATACATATATACATATATATATACATATTATTCATTGCAACATTATTATATCACAGAAATTTATCTATCATTTTATGAAATGAGAAATAAATGAAAAATAATTAATCAAAATATAATATAGATTTTTAATATATTTACACTAAATTTATTTATGTTTTTATCAGAATTTATATTAATTTATGTTTTTATATATAACTCTAGATTTAACCTATGAAACTTGGAATATTAATAACTTAGTAGATGTAATCTATAATATTCATTGAAAATAAAATATTGTATGCTTACTACTAGATTTATTAACTTGATTTTAATCAATGAAGAAATTATCATTTTAAATTATTAAAAAAAATAAACTATATTTAAAAAGATATTCAGGCAAGTCAGTTTTAATAATAATATAAATCAAGAGTAAAATATAATAATTATAGTATCTTAGTATATAATTATCAAACACAATCTTATTTTCTTTGTATTTTTGATATATTATATCAAATCTTATATTATTTTTATTAAAAAATAATATAAATTATATTTTGAGATCCCTTCAATAATTTAAATTTTTCCAACAATTAAATTTTTTGGATTTAATTTGTTTTTTGATATGATATTAAAACTTTAATATCAGAACAATTACGATTTTAAATCTTATTATTTCTGTTTATTTAATAAAATTTAAGTATAAAATAGTGTGAGTCTATACTAATTTTAAATTCAAAATATTTCACTTAAAAAATATATTAAATAATAATATAAATTATATATTAGAATATCTTTTAATAATTTAATTTTTTAGATTAAATTAATTTTTAAAATTTTAAATTAAATTGATTTATAAACAATTTTAACCTCTAAGCATTACCTAATTGTGATTGATGATAGCACATTGGTTTTGAAACAAGGTTTAGCCGAGATTTACTTTTCATAGAAATGGGGGGAATAATTAGCTTGGACCCCAATCTCCATTGACTACAACTTGGATCCATTCAACTTTGTGTAATTTATGTAAGCCACCATGTATTGCCCATGCTTTAAGGGGATTTCGATTTAAAATATTTGAAGATAAAGTGCTTCTTGCTTCGTAAAGAAGATAAGGTTAGAGTTTTGGCATCACCTTTTTAATCATTTTATTTTGTACCCTTTCACTTAGTTCCATGCCATAGCGCATTATCCTTCCTTTCTTACCTGAAAAGGCTGAAGCTTTTTCTTCTGCTAGGCATATAATTAATTAGGGCTAAGTGTATCATTCAAACATCATCGCCAAGTCAAGCAGACTCCTGTGTGAGAGCCAGCAGAGCTATGAAGCTCGCCGGAGGATAAACATCCTTGGAGAACAAAAGAATTAAGTTACCATTTTATTTTTTCCAGAGCAAAGAAAGAAAGGATTATGATTCATAAAAGAAGAGAGAGAGAGAAGTTTACTATTACTTGATTTCTGTGAAGCTAAATTAAAATAAATGATCGGGATTCTCTTGATGTTTTGTCATATTTTTTAAATTTAAATATGAATACGATCGGTTGCTTGTGGTAATTCAACTTCTTATTAATTTATTTTTTAAAAAATTTATTTAGTACTGTGATAATTATTATGTTTAGAATTTTGAAGATATATTAAAATAATTTAAAAATATAAAAATAAAAATTTTAAGTAAATTCTTTTAAAAGTTTTTATAAAATTTCATTAGGACCCTTTTCATACAATCCCATTTCAATCCAAATCATTAAAGTTAGAACACGATAAAAAAAAAAATTCCCTTTCTAGATTCGTGAGTGCGTCTTGTCTTGTAATTTATAATTAATGATGATAGTAACAGTAAGAATAATAATAATTTAACTAATAACTTATGAAAATCAGCAAGATTTGCATAATAAGAAGGAACAGAATGTGATTAAAGAGCGAGACACAGAAGAAAGGAGCGTGGAGAGGACATGAATGGTGGGTTGTTGTAAAAGGAAAACGATAATCATGAAGGCACTAAATAATGATTTGTGACACAAGAAATTGAAGTGAAGAAATGCATGTACAAAGGGAAAAGGAGGGCCTACGTTCTTGACTACGTTGTAAAGGCAAAGAGCATTAGAGAAACCATCCCAAAAGGTCGTGGAAAAGATAGTATATCTTTTGATCGATCGCCAACACCAAAAGAATAAACAAAAGCATCAAATAGTGAAATAAATAAATAAATAAATAAACTATGAAAAAGATTCTAGATGTCTTTGAAAATTCAGTGTGTGGGAATGGAAATAATGAATCTATGGTCTTTTGAAAATTCTAAAGGAATGTTTATAAAATCCAAAGATTTTCTTTAACATCTTTTTAGAGACTATTTTTTTTATATATATATTTGGATTAATTTAAGTATATTTGAATTAATTTTATAAATTTTAAAATTAATAACTATAAAAATATTTAGTAGTTTAGAGTTTCGTTAAATTCGAATTGATAATCTTTATAAAAGTAAACTAAAAACTAACCAGTTATTTACATACTTCATTATTAAAATTGAAGCTTTTAAAATATGGAATATAATTTAAATTTAAAATTATAATTATAATAAAATATATTTCTTTTTTTTACGACTTCAAGACTAGTTTAGGATTGTATTTGACTATTATTTTAGATAAAAAATAAATATAAAAAAATAAAAATATGTTTTGATTATATGAATAAGATGAATTTATAATGAATTCATGCTCCTACGCTCTTTTCAAATAGATAGGTCAAGGCAACGTGTTTTTTTGGAATAACTGTCTCTGTTTTTTTTTTTTTTAGATAATAACCCAGCGCTATTTAAGTAACCACAATAAATCCTTAGGATTACTAAAAAGAAAAGAAAACGAAATAATTTTTTTTTTTGCATTTATATTCCTCAGCTAAATTTGGTTTGTTCATTAATTGTCATCAACTTTATTTTCAGGTCAATACGCTTCCAAGACATTGTCTGATTGGAGCTGGAGATGGCTGAATCAATTTTTTTTTTCTAGAAATAAAGAATGAGGACCCATTGACAAGCCAGGTGGGTGGCGTTTAATATTTTAATAAATATTGTTATTTATTTAAAAATATATTAAAATATTTTTTATATATATTTTTACAATGATTTTATTATTATTATTATCCCGTTAGATAATGAAAAAATTAATATTTAAATAAATATAAAAAATAAAAAATACAGTAAAACATCAAAATAACTTAAAAATAATAATAAAAATTAAAACTAGCATTAAAATATTTTTTGTACTTTCATAATGATTATTTTATGTTATTATCACATTACCTAACAATAATTTAGTATTTGAATAAATAAATACATAAATATGCATGTAATATACATAACATTGAATATATATCTAATTTATATATGCATTCAGTTCCAAAACCAACAACGCTCCATGCCAGTAATTATAACACAGCTGCTAGCCCACACAGGCTGCATATGTATTCTAGAATGTCTCTTTTCCTCCTTCATCACCACTGAACTCCAGAGCTCAAAATTATAAAATTAAAGAAGATATATTGTGTCGTTGCAAGAGTATAAAGCATGTAAGCACACTTGTGCATGGCAAAAAATTATTTACTGGCATATAGATAGGTTAGGAATGTTGCTGAGATTGTAATAAATATTATATTCAAGAAGGCCCATCTAAGGCCCATCAACTTTTCCCTCCATTCTATCTTCAAGAATTAAGGTATTCTGTGAAAAGAAAAGAAAATAAAAGAAAAGAAAAAAGGGAAACTTGGTATTTATTTAAAAAAGAAAAGGAGAAGGGAGGACAGCAGGGCTAACACGGAGGGTAAGTGTTTGTGGGCCTGAATTCTACCACTTGCGAAAACCTTTTTCGGGGCCCATCATTCAATACCCTTTACCCCTTGTACTGCCACGTCACGTGACCCAGGCTAGGTGTCCCTTTTCGGCCTGCCCCTTTAACAGTAAATCCCCACCCTTCTGAACCTTGAATTCGTTCCCTTTCACGCTCTCCATTTCAAGTGTAAAACACGCGCTCCCAACAAGGGACCCATGGGCCATCACATGACCATCAATCAAGTTTTGATTGTCAATTTCTAAAGATAATTCACAAAAATAATGTTTATTTGATTTCAAGATAATTTTTTATTGTGTTTTAAAGTAATAAATTTTTAAAAATTATAATTTATAGTATTTTTTTAATTAAAATCTTAATAATAGTTATTAATAAAATTCATATAAAATTATAGGTTTTTGTAATTGCTAAGTATTGATTATTAGATGTTGTTGTTTTGTTAGTTCATTAGCCAACATTAAATATATATTTCTAATCTCTTATTATGTCATTTCTCTTTCGCCGTGCTTATTATTTATATATCAAGTAATGTTAGCGTGACATTAACAATTTTGGTTACATTATATATTAAATTATTATAATTTAAAAAATCATAAAATAAAAAAGTAGCTTTAATATTTTCGGTTGAAACACCATAAAAATCAACAAAATTTAAATTATAAGTAAAATATCATTAAAATTCCCTCAAAAAAATCAATTTTTAAAAGTTATTTAAGAGTATAGTAGGATTTACTTTTTGAAATAGTATTTATTTTAAAATGTATTAAAATAATATTTTTTTATTTTTTAAATTATTTTTTCTATCAATATATTAAAATGATGTAAAAATATATAAAAATTATTATTATTATTATTATTATTTTCATCAAGATCATTTGAAATGCAAATTTAAAAGCAAATCTTAGATGTCTTTAACTCTCAACTCCATCCTGCCTTTCATAGAAACCTCCATTTTTGCTATCAACATTTGACATCAATTAATGCATCAGTAACCAACGCGCTTTAACAAATGCGAGTGTTATTTTCCTTAACAACAAAATTATCTAAAAGGAAAAATCATCATTTAGGCTCTGAGCCCACCACACCCTTAACACATCAGTTACTGCCGGCCAACGTCCCTCCCTCTCGCCTGCTTTGCTTGCTTTTACAATTAATGCATCCACGCACAAACAAGTTCACCTCTCTGTCTCTCTCTCTGTCCCTCATGTTTTTATATAGTATTTTTTTAATTAAAATTTAAAAAAAAATATTAATCAAATTCATATAAAATTATAATTTTTTTATTACCAAGTATTGATCATTAAATGTGGTTGTTTTATTAGTTCATTAGCCACCATTAAATATATATTTCTAATTTGTTATCATGTCATTTCTCTCTCACCATGTTTATTTTTTATATATCAAGCAAGTAATATTAGCGTGACATGAACAATTTTGGTTAGATTTTATATTAAATTATTATAATTTAAAAACTCAAAAAATAAAAACGTAGCTTTAATATTTTTGGTTGAACACCATAAAAATCAACAAAATTTAAATTATAACTAAAATACCATTAAAATTCCCTCAAAAAAATCAATTCTTAAAAGTTATTTAAGAGTGTAGTAGGAGTTATTTTTCAAAATATTATTTATTTTAAAATGTATTAAAATGATATATATTTTTATTTTTTAAAATTATTTTTTCTATAAATATATTATAATGATGTAAAAATATATAAAAAATAATTTTTTTAATTTTTTTTTTCATCTAGATCATTTGAAATGCGAATTTAAAAGCAAATATTAGATGTCTTAACTCTCAGCTTCATCCTGCCTTTCATGGAAACCTCCATTTTTGCCATCAACATTTGACATCAATTAATGCATCAGTAACCAACGCGCTTAACAAATGCGAGTGTTATTTTCCTTAACAACAAAATTATCTAAAAGGAAAAATCATCATTTAGGCTCTGAGCCCACCACACCCTTAACACATCAGTTACTGCCGGCCAACGTCCCTCCCTCTCGCCTGCTTTGCTTGCTTTTACAATTAATGCATCCACGCACAAACAAGTTCACCCCTCTCTCTCTCTCTCTCTCTCTCTCTCTCATGTTTTTTATTTCAACATATTTTGTTTCTCTATGGGTTTTGCTCAGGTCTTCTTATCTTAAACTCTGAACTTGTTTTGTTTCACTTCTCGACAAAATATCAAAGGTGCTGTCTTTGTTCCAGTTTTGATGTCCCGTTTCATGAACTTTGCTTGTGTTTCAATGATTAAATGATAAATATGTCTTCTTTGTTGTCTTTGTTTGTTTAAGATAATGTCAACACTTAATGCAAGAAGGCTTAAAGATCTGACAACTTTAACTTAAAGTGTTCATTAGCTAACTCTAATTGTTTACAGAGGCAACTGGGGAAACCAAAGGATAAAAGAAAGATGCATGCTTAATGGATGATGGAGTATTTTTGCTTTTAAAAATTGAGACTTTCTGTTCTCTGCTATGGTATACAAAATGGGGTTCTTGATAAATGGGAAATTTTGAATTTATATTCTTTGTTTTTAGCATTTTTTGAGTGGCCCAAGAGGGAAACAGAGTTTGAGTTGGGTCGAGTTGGCAGTTGGCCATACAAGTTAAGCAGAGTTTGAGCTGGGTTGAGTTGGTAGGCCAAACAAGTTTCCAGTCCTGGTAAATTTTTGTTTTGAAGTGTGTTGTTTTGCTCCTTTTTTTATTTGTGGTTCTCTCGCTTTGTTAATGATAATTATTTTTTGTGTGTGGTTCTCTCGCTTTGTTAATGATAATTATGTAATAGTTGATATATTTGTTATACTCTCTTTTTAAGGCCATCTTTTGATTCTGTTTTGACAAAATCATACCTTTGTTTCGTCCTTTTTTTACTTTTCTGTTTCTGCTTTATCTCTTCTTGGTTTTCTCTCTAGTGGGAATTCAAAGTTCTACGTTTCCCCTCCCCCCTCCCTCTCTCTTTACTTTGAAATAACGGTCCCGTCTTAATTTTGAAGTTGCTTTGATGGGTTTCTTTTTTTTAAGTGGAAACTAATTGCAAAATGCATACTTTGTTCTATCTTTATGTCTTTTATGGACAACCCACCAGAAATCTGAGGGTTTTAATTGAGGTTGTGCCAAATAGTATGCTACTTTTCAACTCTTTGTTTTGATCTTTTCCTTGGTTCTCTACTCAAGCATAAAAGGTAAGAATTGAAGAATCATGAAAATACGTTCATATTATTCTTATGATTGTAGTGTATTTGATGCATTTTACTTGGCAGGACAAACAGTATTCTTATGATTGTAGTGTATTTTGATGCATTTTACTTGGCAGGACAAACAGGTTTCTTGTTTTCTGATTTGTTCTTGAATTTTATGCTTCTCTCTTTGTTGGCTTCAGTTTCTTAGTTATTTTTTGTGGATTCTTAAGTAACATGATTTTAACTCTCCAAGTAGTGTGACAATAATGTGAAACCTTATGAAGGAAAATATATTAGGACAGCCTTTTAAGAATATCCTATTCCAAGGTCACATGGAAGATTATTAAATTTGGTTTTGTTTGATTTGTAGAGAGTTTAGTTACTTGCAGTCATCTCTGGTTTCTAGCAAGGTATTTAATTAACAATCATTAACTGCTGTCCTTTTGTTTGTGTTCAGCCCGTTTAATCGTTGATTTGCGCAATCACTTGTGGATTATATTTGACCAAGATTAAAAAGGTCATGGTTTTCTACGTTGGGGTGTACAGTGACTAGTGTGGGAATCTTTGATGTTTTAGATAGTCTTTTTCTTGGTTGACTAGCTAGCAAAATTCGGAATTTAACGCTAGATCTGTTCTGGAAATAAGAGGAAACTTTTCTATTAATTAAACCATAGATGTCTTTGTTCTGGGATTGAGCAAATGGGAGCTTGTGTTTCAACTAGTCGGAATGCTTGCAGCAGTAAGAGCAATGGAGAACCATTTCCTCTGCCTTGCTTGGGGATTGGTTTTTGCCGGCAAAAGAGAACTAAAAGAACATTCTCTGATCATGTGGTCACACTACAACATTTACCATCCATACCTAACAGGGTTTTCACCAATGGAAAGAGCCGAACTTCTTGTATATTCACACAGCAGGGTCGCAAGGGCATAAACCAGGATGCAATGATTGTGTGGGAAGTAAGTTTCATTTTCCATCGAGATTAGCTTTTAATAACATTTGGAGTTAAATGCTTAGTCTCACTTTGGATCTATGTAGGATTTCATGTCAGAGGATGCGACCTTCTGTGGTGTTTTTGATGGTCATGGTCCTCATGGCCATCTAGTTGCCCGCAAGGTCAGGGATGCCCTGCCTGTAAAATTGCAATCATTTTTGAACTCTTGTCAGTCAAGGCAAAATGGGTCAGATCAAGCTTGTTTCAAGGGGAATTTGATGAAATCAGATGTTGGGGATTTGGACAAGGATGGCTCTGTCGAGGATAAATTGAATTCTTTATGGAGAGAAGCATTCCTGAAGTCATATAAGGCCATGGATAAAGAGCTGAAATCCCATCCGAATTTGGACTGCTTCTGCAGTGGGAGCACAGCTATCACTATTGTGAAACAGGTATTGTAGGGTAGACAACTCAGTGGTGATATTCCATTCATTTAGCTTGTAGGAAGTATAGATCACTCTTCATGTTCCACTTGTTTAGCTTTAGCCTTATTGTATACATTTATTTGTGATTTTAAAGGGCTCCAATCTATTCATGGGATATATTGGGGATTCCCGTGCAATCATGGGATCTAAGGACAGCAATGATTCCATGGTGGCAGTCCAGTTGACTGTTGATCTGAAGCCTGATTTGCCAAGTAGGTCATAGGCATTACACTTAGCTATGTATTTTGGTGGTATACCCATCTTTCCAAATCCAGGAGTTGACATGAAACGAAATTGTTGCAGGGGAAGCTGAAAGAATTAAGCGGTGTAAAGGTAGGGTGTTTGCATTGCAAGATGAGCCTGAAGTGCCAAGAGTTTGGTTACCATTTGATGATGCCCCTGGCTTGGCAATGGCTCGGGCTTTTGGTGACTTCTGTTTGAAGGAATATGGAGTGATCTCCATACCTGAGTTTTCACATCGGACCCTTACAGAGAGGGATCAATTCATCGTTCTTGCCTCAGATGGGGTAAGTTTTCTCCTCTGATATATTTGTGGTTCATTTTATTGAATCTGGATTTATTTTATTTTGAGATACTCAGCTGTTGAGACTTTTCAATTTGATATTTCTAAGGTCCTATATATTACTGACTGAATGTTTAATGACTCTGGTTACCATCTGGATATATGGTGGAGAGGAAAGCTTGTAGAGGAGTGTCAAGTGTATATAAATACCAATCAGGCAATAACACTTTTTTTTGAAAGGCATACAAGGGAAAAAAGAGAACTCAACGGGGTGGATCATAATGGGCCATCTGACACTGTGGATTTTGTATGCCTATAGATTGAATTGAGGGTTCTTCAAACCTAAGCAGCAAATAGATTGACCCAGCTGTCAGATGCCATTCCATGACAGCTATGTTACAAACTTACAATGGCCAGTCATGTTTTGCTTTGAATAGTGTTGCATTGTTCTATGATTGAGCTTTTGAGTCAAAATGAGTTCCTGATGTTCCCAATCTATTCTGACTTCCATGTAATCCTGTCTTGTGCAAGCTTTTCCATATGTTATTTTTTGATATATTGAGTTTCTGATTGTGATGCATGTGCATCATCTTGATTGGATTGCCAAATCTTTTAGGCTCACCTATCCAATTTCATCAAGAATACAGAAATGCTAAACAGTAATGTAATATCAAAGCTATTTACACCTCAGCAATTTTGAAATACCAGAACTGTAACCTTGATATGTTCTTTTTTTCTTTTTCCGAGACAATGCTTGGCAATATTCGTTTTTTTTTTTTTTTGACTCACGCACTACTTTCTTCTGTGCTAAATGTTAAGTTTGAATTGCACAGGTTTGGGATGTCTTGAGCAACGAAGAGGTGGTTGAGATTGTATCCTCAGCTCCAACACGGGCATCAGCTGCAAGAATTCTGGTGGACTCAGCTGCTCGTGAATGGAAGCTCAAATACCCAACTTCAAAGATGGATGACTGTGCTGTTGTTTGCTTATTTCTGGACGGGAAAATGGACTCAGAATCGGATTATGATGAACAAGGCTTTTCCTCAGCAACTCTTGATCAGAGCAATCATTCTGGCAATGCTGCTGAATCAGATGATGGGCAGAAATCTGAGCCATGTTTGCAAAGAAATTTTACAGTTAGATCTGCAGAAGAAATTGATAATTATGGAAGGCAAGCTGTTGAAGTTGATGGAGATGGCGGAGCAGTGAATAATGCTGAGGATCAGAGTTGGTTAGGTTTGGAAGGAGTCACTCGAGTGAATTCACTTGTTCAACTTCCAAGATTTTCTGAGGAAAGACCAGGCCCATAATTTTTGTGGTATCTACATAGATGAAATGGGGCTGCCATCATTGTAATATTTTGGCTCTTGAGCCTCATTATACCCAGAAAGTTCTGTTGTTCTGGTGGCCAATGTTTTGAAACTTTGTCCAGGTAAATTATCGCCGCGGTCCCTTTTGTTGTATGTTCACAGAAATGTAGAAAGACAGCTTTATTCAGAGAATTGAACTAAACATAGCTCTGTTAATACCACTTTATCTTCTGTCTAGATTCTGAATGTGCTTTATAAGGTCTTCATGGTTGCCATATCAAATTCTTGTCGACAGCAAGTTTCTTATCCCAGATGAGCTTTTTCTCCTAGAGCTACGATAGAAGTCCTGCCTGACGTTCAACCATGATTGCTTTGCTGCTGAAAATAATGGAATTGATTCCGAGGAAGAGAGGAAATGCAAGCGTAGTGTGTTGCAAAAGCAATCACGTCACCTGGCTTATCTGTGATACATTTTCTTCCTGTTTGAATCCTGCTCCCTTTCAACCAGTTACAGCTACATCATCTTCACATATGCCAAGAGGTTGGGGGCAAAATAGTCTATAAGGGGTCTTTGCTTTCTATGATGGTCAAAATCAAGACTCAGTGAATTCAATGGGCAGCTTGTAGTTTTGAGAGCAGTCATTTCATGCAAAACATGTTTCAAGTGAAAGACCCTCTATGGATTCCAAGTACCTTCCAATTTTGATGTTTCACTTGGATGGTAAGTGATTTATCATCTCGAAATTTGAATCAATGGGTGGCTGCGATAGAATTTCTTGTGAACGCACCAACAAATCTCCATGCAACAAAGAATTTCTTCATCTCCTCTTCCTTTTTCTGCTGCTGCTGCTGCTGAAGGGACACCCCTTAACATAACCACGATAATTTTGTTATGTTATGCTAACCCTTGCAAACATGACACATTATTTAGCTGATACTATCCATGCATTCATTACTTCTCCATTCACCATCTTTTTCAGGAAATTATTCCGTCTCTTGGTTTGTTGCATCCTCCTAACGTTTAGGCGGAACACATTTGTAAAAATTATTAATGGACACGATCACAAAACCAAATCAAATTTACTAGAATCATATGAACAGGTATAGTTATGGACAGACATACCATTAATAGCATCTCTCTTCTGGTCACAAGGACAAATATGTAGTTAGAGGGACGGAAGAGACCAATTTAATAGCCGCCAGGCTTGGTAATGAAAAATAGGACCCAAATGTTAGGGAAACAAGGTTAACTCTGCATGTTTCAACTTGATCAATAAACAAGAAACCACCAAGCGATTTTTAGAGGGAAATTTCCAATTTCCATGGCCTTTGAGAGGGAAGCATCATTGGTTCATCCTTTATTGATCAAGACTACTTGGATTACCCATAGCTACCAATCGTCTGTATGGTTTTGTTTTTCATTTTTTGAGGTTTTTTTTCAAAACCAAACTTAATGAATGTGGTGTCTAGTCACCATCAGCAACATTTAAATCAGTCTCTTCCAACCTTGAGCTACCCATCTCTCTTATCTTTAATGCAAGCAGAGACAGTAGCACATTTACACCTTGCTGGAAAACCGTCTTTGATCACGAGCAAAACCAGACAAAATCTTCCAACAACCACCCAAAAGTTCAATCAACAAAAACAAATCACATTAGTAAATAACGGCAACACGTGGAAGATAAATAATAACATAAGAACTCAAATAGTACTTTTCATTCATAAGAAAATGCTTGGTTCTACCTTTCAAAACATGACAGGAAATGGCCAATAACCAACCATTCTGATTCTCTGTTCTATAAAAAGGGGTTTTTTTTCCTCATTTCAGAAGTACATATTTTCGTACCATCAGGAAGATATGAAAACCTAGAAACCTTATCCAAAGGAGATAACCCCTGCGGATGCTTTCTTGATTTGGAATGTCCAGAATGGAGAGATGGATGTTTCACAAAGAATAATCTGCAGCGACGATTATAATATTTCCAGGTAAGAATAAAGAACATAGGTGGGAGAGCAGCACACAAGAGGGACAGTATGTAGATCTTTATGTTGGAGTAAAACCTCTAGCATAATCTTATCATTGACTAAGTAAAAATCTATCAGAGAGCAGCCCACAAGAGGGACAGTATGTAGATCTTTCTGTTGGAGTATAACCTCTAGCATAATCTTATCATTGACTAAGGATTAGATCAATGGAAAATGTAAAATAGCTCTCAGTTCTCCAGATCGAGAGGCAATACAGAGTAATTTCTTGGTCACAGAGTGCACTTGTCTTCTCCAAAAATGAAGACAATAAAACATTTTGAGCTGCTTTTAAAGCATCATAGCTAATCACTCTCAGAGAAACTTTGCCAAAATCAGTATGTTGGAACTAATTAGCGCGTGTATCCACCGAATATGGTGTGTACAAGACTTCATCACGAACAACCTTAATAACTAAATGAAATGTGTTTGTCATAAAAAGATAAAAGGAAAAACCATAAACCTAGAATCCGCCTCCTCGTAAAGGTCCCACACATCAGTTCCGCTCCATCTTGTAACTATAAATGTGGGAATTATCTCATCTAGTGTCATGTTTTGATTCAGTTCAAGATACATAATCCAAGAACCAAACAGCATTACGACTTGAGCTGCCTGTTTAAGAACTGTACTGTATGTTCAATGTTGTCTCTGACCTTCACCATAAATCACTATCATTTGAAATAACTAATCTTTGAAGTCATCGATACCCAAGAACCACTCCTATTCAGAGACCAAAAACTCTCTATGCTTCCCCTTCCCTCTTATGCTACCAACTCACATACAATGCAACTAATTCAAGCATCCACGTCAAAAGAACATGCAATCTTTAACACCTAGATTGTACTTTGATTGTACTCAATTGATTGGTAATCATAATCGGTAATGACATCACTATTTCCATAGCCATACATGATATTTTCACCTTACATGATTTCTCGAAAGCCATGAATAAATCTTAAGGCTAAATCATATTATTTCCCCAATTTTTTTTTATAATTTTACCAATATAATTCTATTTGTTATAATGCTAAAATAAAACACTTCTGAGATGTCTTATATTTCAATGAATGTTGATATAGGAAAGCAAGAAGAAAAATGATCATTTTTTTTTTCTTTTTTTTTATCTATTGTGATCATATTTTTTTCTCCCATTCTTCCTTCTGAAAGAAAAAAGAAAAAGGGAAAGGATTAACCCACGATGGTCATTTGTTTAATTAATGGATAGGAGCATATTTTGAATCAGAATCATGAGGAGTATTACCTGATGATTTCTATTAATTTAAAGCCTCAGTTAATATATATATATATATATATATTTATATATATATCTTATTCAAATAAAAAACAAAAAATAAATAAATTTAATATATTTTTAAAAACTTATTTTAACATATTTCTAAACAAAAAAAATACTTTAAAAACCAGTTTTTATTATATTCTCAAACAAGCTGAAAATGCTTAAAATTGTTTATTTTTATATAGTAAAATACAATCTACATTTTAAATGTACCTCAATCACGAATTTAAAAATATTTAATTAATCAATACATACCAAAATTTTATATAAATTATAATAAAAATTCGACGAACATTTTAATTAAAAAATCTACAATTTATATTTTTTTTAAATCACAATCACAGACTACAACAATACCATTCACACGCTACCCATGCTATGACTACTGAGTGCAAGTGGAAGTATTTATTTGTAGCCCTAGAACATCCTGGCCGAAAAGGTGAGGATACCTGCCAAATTCATAGACAGCCTGTCATGTCTTCCACATGCTCCTCACTTAATTTTTGCTTGGAAAAGGGAAAGGATTAACCCACGATGGTCATTTGTTTAATTAATGGATAGGAGCATATTTTGAATCAGAATCATGAGTATTACCTGATTATTTCTATTAATTTAAAGCCTCAGTTAATATATATATATATATATATATATATATTAGATAATTCATTACCATTATCTTATTTATCTTGGTGTTACTAATTTAAAGCCTCATTTTTTTTAATGATATAATCTTATTCAAATAAAAAACAAAAAACAAATAAATTTAAAATATTTTAAAAAATATTTTAATATATTTCTAGACAAAAAGGCATTTTAAAAAACAACTTTTATTATACTCTCAAATAAGCTTAAAATTTTGTTTATTTTTATATAGTAATAGACAATCTACATTTTAAATGCACCTCAATCACGAATTTAAAAATATTTAATTAATCAATACATACCAAAATTTTATATAAATTCTATTAAAAACTCTACTAACATTTTAATTAAAAATACTATAATTTATAAATTTTTTTAAATCACAATCACAAACTACAACAATACCATTCACACGCTACCCATGCTATGACCACTGAATTCACGAGGAAGTATTTATTTGTAGCCTTGGAACATACTGGCCGAAAAGGTGAGGATACCTGCCAATTTCAGAATACGAGCACAGGCAGCCTGTCATGTCTTCCACATGCTCCTCACTTAGTTAGGGATATTTTTTTAAAAAATATTTTTTATTTAAAACTATATTAAAATTATTATTTTTTAATTTTTTTATACTAGCATATCAAATCCTCTAAAATATAAACACATTTTTAAAACAAAAACGTAGTAAAAAACACAAAGCCAAAGAGCCTCTTTAATGGCATGACCTACATCATTTATTTCTGCACGGTGAGATAAAGGGAAAGGATATCAGCAAATAGGAAACTAAAAATCAACTGCATCACAACATGAACCTGTACAAAATTGTGGTTCCTCTGACCTACAGTATAGGCTCGATTACTTGACACAAAGCCCAGAGGAGCAGTGATTTTTGGTTACATAGTTCAGAGTCAATGGACTTTCCAATAATATAGTTTTATCCATAACGGGATTATTTGAAAGGAGAAGTTTAATTGTGATGTACCTCATCAGCACTGCCTGAAGAGCTTGAGTTTGCCTCCAAGGTTGTGTCAGAAATTCGAGCTTCTGATTTCTCATTCGAATAACTTGAAACAGAAAAAAAAACAGTGTTAAAATGAAAATCAGCGAAACATTTTACATAAAAGAAAGGCTTAGCACAATTTTAACACCAAGAAAAAAAACCCACCAAAACTATGATAATAGTTACACGTTATCACCATAAACAGAAATTGAAGAAAGATGCAATGCTACACAAACGGTAAAGAATAGAAGACATGCTCCTTTTGAGTTCACCATGGTTTGCACCTGGGGTCCTAAGTGCTTTGGAATCCTTAATTGTCATATGTTAATTACACTACGCAACCAATTAGCCACCAAAAATGATAGGTCGAATGAATACAACAAAGCAACAAAAAAAAAAGAAAGTAATTTTATAATTCAATCCTATATATCAAGTCATAAGATTCAGTTGCAAATTAAACAAACTATAAAGAGACCAGTCATTCTAGCAGGTCTAATTGTTGAGAATGGTGTTACTCATTAGATACTCTCATTTTCAGCTGGTTAATGATCATGAATACTTACGTTGAGAGTATGGTCACCCAGATGAGCTCCACACAATCTACCCAAAGAAGCCTTTGTTCAAGAGGGATAACACCATAGGTAATCAAATGAGCAAATGGCCAAAGCTTCCATCCTGCCTATCAAGCAGATCAGCAGAAACAGTTTACTATCACCAAGACACAATGTATAAATGAACAATTATCTATCAGTTGAATGTTATTTTACATGGACCTCAAAGCATAAATGAAACTCTAAAAATTGCCTCGGTGAAAATCATTCAACTACATCAGTGCATAAAGGCAAGAAAATGGACCTTTACCATTGTAATATTCTTTCTTGCCTTTATACAATTACCACTAAAAATTACCACTGGAGACAAATGAATGCAATTTAGATGCTAGTTTCTTTTAGCACCACTGGAGACAAATGAATGCAATTTAGATTAGATTGCGCTGTTCAGGATTTTTTCTCCTTGCGATAAAAATGATTTCAAAGAAAATTCCTTTGTCAAACTTTTAAGGGTTACAACAGGTAGGATGCTAGTGGCAGTCGATAGCCCTTCTATGTCATCTTCTAACCAAGGGCCTCAATGCAAGCACAAAAAACTTTCTCTTTCATATTCTCAATTGACATGGAGGACATTCTCAGGCAGGCTATTAATTTGTCCCTTCACAATCCCAAGATCATTTGTTCAGTAGAAGCCTCAATCCTACAGTCTAAATTAGAAGAGACCTATTCTATCCTTTATATGGGTTTTCTAGAGAAACATTTTAGCTGAATTTAAAAGCCAATAGCAGATTTCAAAATGCAATGAAAATGCTGATAAGTAAGTTTGGTATAAAATCAACGTTGGTAAATCAATGACTTTTTCCCGGACAACAGTGTTAGTATCATGGACAAATTGAAATCAAGGGGAAAATGTGTCAATCAGGAGCATTTCTTTATAGCATTTTGAACTTGCATATGGAAATATTTGAGGAGCTTCTTACAGTCAACATTAGCCAAAACGTTGCCTTTAGCTCGCTAAAAATATTGTCCGGGGACTCAAAACGCAACAAACCTATCGCCACATAGTAGATGCTGTTCCAAACTGCTGCCCAAACTGTTTGGTCAAAGGCAACTTTGGCTGGGACCACCCACCAATCTTCAAAAGGAAAAAGTGCCTAGAACCAATGTAAACGATTTCAGCCATCCAAATGACATCAACATGACAGCAAGCGAAGTGAAATGAACAAAACCCAAACAACAATAATCACCTCGCAGAATTGATAGTAATAATGAGAGAGGGATCCATGTAGAGTAAACCCAACAAGCCCTGATCTAAATGTGCGAGTCCGGTCGAACTCGAAGATTGGTTTTCCTTCATAACACTGCATTTCAGAACAATATAAACACATGAATTGTGAAAAACAAGTTAATAACTCTGCTAAGCCAGCTGGGAAAAATCCCATACAAGGGAAACAGAAAACTTACTTGAGCAATCCAATCTCCTATAGAGTAGACAATCCCACTAATTGCCATTTTGGCCAAAACAGGGTTCGCTTTGAGAGCTTGTTCATATGCAATCCAATTGTGCTCAGGCAAATACCTTAGAATCTCATAAAGGGTCCATCCCTGAACGATATTAAAAATTACGAAAAGTTCCCTGAAGGATAGAAATGCAATAACTAGAACAATAATTCTGTTCATTACTGATAAAAGGTAGCAAGGAAATTGATATTAAGCTTTCTTTTCAGCTTCTTTCATCACTGGATAAAACTTCTATTATTTAAATTACGGAAAACATCAAATAATGCCGATCCCACAATTTGTGAACCAATTCAGGTGATGCTTAACCTCACAAAACATGATTCTGACAATCAAAGGGTATCAAACCTCAAAGATTAATATCAGATTTCTAAGAGCCAAATTACAAAAATTGAGCAAGTAGTTTCACACATGTAAGATCAATGAAAAAAGAAAAGTTCTTGTGCAAACCAAGAATGAACCAATCCAAATTTGCACAATACATCACAACTTAACATTACAAACCAAAAATTAAAAACAAAAATCCCACCTGTTAATCATTAACAGAAGCAAACTACAAAGAGCACAACTTTCACCCATGTTCATGATCAGCATAAACAGAATTGGATTCATTTACTAACCACAAGAAAAAAGAAATGAACTTAAGGTAACAAAAGCATTACTTACATGCCAGTAATCATGATCAATTGTAAGCAACCTAGAGACAGCAAGAGTACCAAACCCCAATACAATGGTAGCATTAATAGCTCTACTTGTCATTCTCTCTTCTTCATCATCACTCTCAACAGTAGAAGAAGAAGATGATGAAAGAAGGTCAGAATCTTTGGACCCATTAACAAGCAAAGGGTTACTTTTGCCTTTCAAAGGTTTGTCTTTGACTGGAACAACTTCTTTGTCTTCTGTGAGCGATCCAGTGATCAAAGTTCTAGTCTTTTTGGTTGAGAGGATTGTGTTCTTTGATGGTTTGGATTTGGTGAAGGGTTTTGTGGAGAGGAGAAGTGAAGGAGAAGAGGAATAGGGTTTGTGGGTTTTGGCGAGCGAAGAGAATTTGTGATGGGAAGGAAGCGTGTAAAGAGAGGCCATGGATCAGAAAGGGAGCCAAAACCAAAAGTGCAAGAATGGCAATGAAGACAATTTTGATTGGAGCTTTGATTGGTCTTAAGGTTATATCTTTCTTTTTTTTAAGCTAAAATGCATAGTTCTCGAGGAAAAGGAAAAATGAGTGGAGTTAATTCTGCACATTCTTCTAGTTAAAGAAGTCGAGTAGGAGATCTTACATTTGGACCTTAAAGAGAGAAGAGCATGTGTAAGATAAAGGAGCCACATCATGTGTTCGATCTCCATGTACAGTAAGTCAGCATTTCAAACTTTGCCGACCTCTTTCCTGTGGAGGTTTTCTTGCCACATATCTTCACCTTCTCTTATGAGAAAACTTACGATAAATTTTAGAGAACAAATCCCAAACAATGACCACCTTGTTAATGTCACTCAAAACTAGATTCATTGACATTTCTTCCTTTTTTTTTTTCATTGACATTTCTTCCTTAATTGGCTTGTAGTTAGACATTTAAATCGGCTTGATTTTTAATTTTGAAACAATCATAAAGGAATTCCTTGTGATAGAACTTATGCAGAAGTAAGTGTGTGTAATTAAAATCTACATGTTTATATAAGTTGTCTCGGTGACTCACTTTTCAGCCAAATTAGATTTTAAATTAAAATAGATTGGAGTCGATTTAATCAATAAAATATATTAATGTATAATCTATTTGACATATTCATAATCTGTTTTAACTTTTTTATTTTACTTTTTAAAAATAATATCATTTTTAAAAAAAAATTCTTAAAATGATAATATTTTAGGTTGATTTAAGTCAATCTATTAACTAGTAGCTCAAGCCTTAAATAAAACAGGTTGGCTTTAATAACTTTGATAATAAATATGTTAACCAAAGATTAACCACTTTTGCAACTATATTAGTTTGTGGGTTTGAGCTATGACATGATTCAAAATAATATTTTTAAAAAACAAACTAACAAAAAATATATAAGTTGCAAATATTTTTATTAAACTCCGCTCAACAAGTTTAAAATTTCTTGATCTAACTTTTTATTCAACTCAAATTTAAAATTAAATCACATAACAGTTACTGTGATATAATTCAGTTGGCTTGATTGATTAAAAGATATTCTGATCAACTAGTAAAACAAGCAAGAGGATAAAATTGAGAAAAAAATTGAAATAAACATAAAACAGAAACTCAACTTCTTACTTAGTCCGAGTTTGAAATCAAACTTGACCGATTAAAAGATATTCCGATCAACTAGTAAAACAAGTAAGAGGATAAAATTGAGAAAAAAAAATTGAAATAAACATAAAAAAGAAACTCCACTTCTTACTTAGTCCGAGTTTGAAATCAAAACATATTGGAGTTGCCCTCACATAACTTGATCGATTTAAAAATAACTTGATTAATTAGTAAAAATATTTGAATATAAAATTAAAAAAATGATAAAATTGAAAGAAAAAAACTCTATATATATATCTTAGCTTGAGTTTAAAATTAAATTATATAGAAGTTGTTCTAATATAATCCAGTCAATTTAGTTGGTTTAAGAACAATGTAAATAATTGTTAAAAAAAAGTTTGAAAAAAAAAAAAGAGAATAGAGAAAATAAACCAGGGGATGAATTAAAAAAGAAAGAAAGAGAGAGAATATAACAATGAAGCTACATAATGTTCTCGAGTTTGTTTTTTTGTATATAAGTAATATTTTCCAAGATAATTGTAATTCTTAATTATTTTATATACTTTATCAATTATTAAGTAATAAATTAAAAGGCATGGGTGATTTATTATTCATTTATACTGAATGCATTATGAATTACAATAGTAATCCATAATGCATTTCTTTTTTTTTCTTTTTTTTTCCAACTTCCCTGTTTTTTTGTTTTTTTTATTTTTTTGAAATTACTTTTCTTTTTTCCAACTTTTTCTCTTTTTTATTTATTTTTTAAATTATCTTTGTCGATTTCACTTTTTTAATATTGAAATAGTTAAAAATTTTACTTTATAATTTTTTTCTTTTAAAATACTGTGGATTATTATGGTATTTTTTCACATGATTTTTCTATTTTTTTTCAAAATTATTTTTATTGATTTTATTTTTTTAATATTAAGTTGATTGAGAATTTAGTTTTGTAATTTTTTTAAAACATTGTTAATTGCTACAATGTTTCTCCGCATATTTTTTTTTATGATTTTCTCTGAAATTATCTTTTTTATTTTATTTTTTAATAATGAGATGGTTAAAAATTACAATTATAATATATAAGAAAAACATTGTAACTTTCCTCACCAATTACTGTGAATTGCCATAATATTTTTTCCCATATGGTTTTTTCCCAATTTCTTTGTATTTTCTTTTTTTTTGTAATATTTTTTAAAATTATATTTATCAATTTTATTTTTTTAATATTAAGATGATTAGAATTTAATTTTATAATAAAGCTTAATCATGTGAGGAAAGCATTGTAGCTTTCCTCACAAAATATCGTGGATTGTTAGATTGTCTCTCTGTGGTTTTTTTCTTATGATTTTTTTAAAATTATCTTTGTCAATTTTATTTTTTTAATATTGAGTTGTTTGAGAATTATTATACAAATAAGATTAAATTATGTGGAGAAGCACTATAACTTTCATCACAAAACACTTTGAATTGTTACAATGTTTCCAACATAGTTTTTCTCATGTTTTTTTTTGTATTTTTTTGTTATTTTTTCTAAAATTATATTTGTCGATTTAATTTTTTTAATATTGAGCTTGTTAAAAATTTAACTTTGTAATTTTTTTCTTTACAACACTATGAATTGTTGCAGTATTTTCCTATATGACTTTTTATCAAAATTATCTTTGTCGATTTTTTTTTTTATTGAGTTGGTTAAAAATTATAATTACAATAAAGTTAAATCATATGGGAAAAGCGTTGTAGCTTTTCTCATAAAATACTATGGATTGATACAGTATTTGTCTAAATGGTTTTTTTATGATTTTTTCTAAAATTATATTTGTCGATTTTATTGGAGAAAGCACTGTAGTTTTCTTTACAAAACATTGTCAATTACTATAATGTTTTTCCTTCTGGGTTTTTTTTCCTTCCAAAATTATATTTATTGGTTTTTTCTTAACATTAAATTGGTAGAGAATTTAGTTTTGTATTTTGTTTTGCTTTTTATTAACAAAAAAGTTAAATCATGTGGCAAAAACACTGTATCTTTTCTCACAAAACACTTTGGATTACTACAAATTATTTTGTTTAGTCTCTAAGTTTTTTATTAACAACACATTTTTTTTTCTATCATGAAATATTAACTCTATTATACATTTAGTTTTTATTATTTATCTAATATTACTTCATAATTATAACAATATCAAACATATTTATTTTATAAAGTCGTAATAATATGCAAGCATGCCATCTCTAATATTATAAACACAATCTAATTTATATAGTAGGTTTAGGCAATCCAGATGGAATTTTCCTAAAGGGAAAAGGATGTTAACATCCCCTTGCTTAAAAGTAATTTTTTTTTTTTTATATTTGGGCCAAGGTAGTGGTAAGAAGATAATATTTGTTATTATTAAAAAGAAATTAAAAAAAAAAATTGTGTTTTTAATGTTTATCACTTTACAAAAATATTATTCATGGTAATAGTATTTTTATATTTGCTTTTTTTTTTAATCTATATTTTTTCTCTAACTTATTATTCAATATATGGTTTATTAGAAATTGAACTTTATTATACAATTTATCACAATTTTGACGGATTAACCTAGTTGACTTGATTTTCTAGTCTCTTTTTCTAGTTGATATTTTTTTTAGTTTTATTTTTTAACATTTTTAACATTAGGTTGATTAAGAATTAGACTTTTTCATTTATTTCAGTTTATTTTCTATAAGGTTATCTTGATATCATGACCCGAGTCATGAGTTGTACAAATTAACTCGGGTGGATTCATATTGTTTTATTATGTACTTTTTTATATCGATTTTTTTCAATTTGATCATTCAACAATGAGTTTATTAATAATTAAACATTATAATTTGTTCAATTTAATTTTTTTAAAGTTATTCGAGTCTCATGATCCAAGTTGTGAGTTTGGTAGATCAACCTAAGCTGACTCAAGTTATTTATTTATTTATTTTTTATTATATTATTCTAGTCTTATGATTTAGGTTATGAGTTTGATAGGTTAATCTAAGCTATTTTTTTTTGGTTTTTTTTTAAATAATTTTTATCGATTATTTAAGTTATTTTTGAACTTATTAAATTGATCAAATTATATCAAATAAGCTCCAGCATTGTTTATTTATTTTTTATTGAAAAAAAATTAACTATGCCTAAATATATCCTTTTATATTAAAAAAAAAAATTAATTTCACCCACTGGTCAGGGATCCAGTTCCATCCATGTCTTTGTTACGTAGCAATGGAAATTGAGATGTCCTTAATCGGAGGTTACATCGATCACTTTCTTCTCTCGTGTAGCTTCATGATAATCTTTAGATTTTCATACTCATCTCTATTGAAGATCTATTAATTTTTTAAGATTAGGATATGAAAAACAAAATAAGTGTAAAAAAAATTAAAATATTCCATGTTCATTAAAATAAATATAAAGACTAGACTTCACTAGAAAAAAATTAAGAAAAAAGAGATCGATTGTCTAAGTGTTTTCTACAGCAGACTGATCTCCAAAAAATCGAGTTCATAAACTAAATTTCAACAATATTTCATAATACAAATAATAAAATAAAAAATATAAATCTAAATAACAAAATTCAGGTATAGAGATTAATGGAGCTGGTAGGTTATTAAATGTGCCTCCACAATCAAAGAAATCTGTGAAAATTATAGTTAGAAAAATCGAGGTCCCACCGAGATTTGAACTCGGGTTACTGGATTCAGAGTCCAATGTCCTCACCACTAGACCATGGGACCTATGGTGCAGTGTTGTCACCCAAAATGTAATTTGGAAATGTTTTTCTGTCTTCAACGCCTCTGCCATTTCTGTCACTCAGAGTGTACACTCAACACCCAAAAACCCTGATGAGAAGACTAGCCCTCTTGAGGTCTCCTCCTTCCCTTCTCCCCGCAACAACCCTTCACTCCTTTGCAACTCTCCTACCCTACAACAATGGCGGGTCTTCATCAAAACATCCAAAAAAGGGACCTACGCTGACTTTCACTTCAAATTCTAGGTGGGTATTCACAGACAGCAACTATCTCCCTCCACCTGAATGGATAGAGCCCTTTAATGACCTCTCTGATATAGCCTCAAAAACCCCTCAAGACCTTAAACCCTCTCCTTGGGTTCACCAGATTATTAGTCTTTTGTTAGATGGCTCGGTGGACATGGAATCAAGATTGGATCTTTTTTGCAACAAGTTCTTGATCAAGTTATCGCCAGATTTTGTGTCTTTTGTTTTGAAATCTATGGAACTTCAAAAAAGACCTGATCTTGCTTTAAAGTTCTTTACTTGGGCCGGTAAGCAAAAGAAATATACTCATAATCTTCAATGTTATGTTTCTTTGATTGATGTTTTAGCTATAAATGGTGATTTAGATAATGTAAAGTCAGTTTTTTGTAAGTTTAGAGGAATGGGGTTTTTGATGAATGTTTCTGCTGCGAATTCTTTGATTAAGAGCTTCGGTAGTTTAGGGATGGTAGAGGAGTTGTTGTGGGTGTGGCGTGGAATGAAGGAAAATGGGGTTGAACCAAGTTTATTTACCTATAATTTTTTGCTTAATGGTTTGGTTAATTCAGTGTTTATTGAATCCGCTGAGCGTGTTCTTGAGGTCATGGAGAACGGAAAAATTGGACCTGATGTTGTTACCTATAATACTATGATTAAAGGCTATTGTCAGGTCGGGAAGACCCAAAAAGCATTTGAGAAGTTTAGAGATATGGAGCTGAGAAATGTGGCACCAGATAAGATTACGTATATGACTTTGATTCAGGCGTGTTATGCGGAGGGGGATTTTGATTTGTGTTTAAGTTTATATCATGAAATGGATGAGAATGGATTGGAAATTCCGCCTCATGCCTATAGTCTAGTTATTGGGGGGCTTTGTAAGGAGGGGAAATGTGTGGAAGGATATGCTGTTTTCGAGAAGATGATTCAGAAAGGATGTAAAGTGAACGTGGCAATATATACAGCCTTGATTGACTCAAATGCAAAATGCGGTAACATGGGAGAGGCAATGTTACTTTTTGAAAGGATGAAAAAGGAAGGACTTGAACCAGATGTGGTTACTTATGGGGTCGTTGTTAATTGTATGTGTAAGAGCGGGAGGTTGGATGAGGCTATGGAGTATTTGGAGTTTTGTAGAGTTAATGGAGTGCCAGGTAATGCCATGTTATATTCTAGTCTTATTGATGGCCTTGGCAAGGCTGGGAGGGTGCATGAAGCTGAGAAACTTTTTGAAGAGATGGTCAAGAAAGGATGCCCACCAGATTCATATTGCTATAACGCTCTTATTGATGCCCTTGCCAAATGTGGTAAGATTGATGAAGCATTAGCATTCTTTAAGAGAATGGAGGATGAAGGGTGCGATCAGACTGTATATACATACACCATAATGATAAATGGATTGTTCAGAGAGCATAAAAATGAAGAGGCATTGAAGATGTGGGATATGATGATAGATAAGGGTATCACGCCAACTGCAGCTGCTTTTAGGGCTCTATCTATTGGTCTCTGTTTATCAGGCAAGGTAGCCAGAGCTTGTAAAATCTTGGATGAACTAGCACCAATGGGTGTTATTCCCGAGACAGCTTTCGAGGATATGCTCAATGTGTTGTGCAAAGCAGGCCGTATAAAAGAGGCCTGTAAGTTGGCTGATGGCTTTGTTGACAGGGGCCGTGAAATTCCAGGGAGAGTTCGCACTGTTTTAATCAATGCTTTGAGGAAAGCTGGCAATGCAGATTTGGCTTTGAAGTTGATGCATAGCAAGATTGGGATTGGGTATGATAGAATGGGTAGTGTTAAGAGGCGAGTGAAATTTTGGACTCTTGTTGAAAGTTAATTCGTCTGCCTTATTTTTGCTTCTATACCTCTGGGCAGTTTGCTTTTGACCATTAATTGGAGGATAGCGTGCCTGCAATGACTCTGCAGTTCATTCCTGTACATCATGCTATTCACTTTATGAAGAAGCTTTGCCACCAGATCTTCTGTCCAAGTGACATCTCTTGGATAGCATGTTCAAGATGCAAATGAACAGCTCTCATTCTTTGGAGTGGAAGGATTGAGGCCCAGCCAAAAAGAAACAAGGGAAATAATGAAGCTTTTACATTGCCGTCCTTAAAACTCAGCCCTACAATTGTCTTCTTTGCATCCAAGCGATCCTTACTCTGAACTGACAATAATTCAAAGACCAATAACCCTCCTTATTTTAAGTTACCATACAGTTTAATTTTGGTTCCGTGGATGTTTCATGCCCTCCTCACTTCTGCTGGTACTATAATTCACCATGCCTTGCTTGTCACTCTTTAAAGCCATGGCCTTCTCCATGTTCTTCAACTGTCAAGCCTTATGTAATGTCATTAAACGCACTTCCATCTACAATATAGTATCGCAGTGTGATTCCTTGATATCTCTTCCAAGTAGCGGAGAAATCTTTTCTTTTCTTTTCCTTTATTATTTTTTTTTCTGTCCCTAAGTTTTCTCAATTTGGATATTTTTAGGCGGTTAAATCCAATAAAATGAATGGATTTCTTTTATTTTAATTTGAAAAATTAAATTAGTTTTGGAATCAATTTAACACTAAGTTGGCTGAAATATAATTGAGCTGGAAAGTGAATCCTTTCTCCTTAAAACTTGCCAGATAAATGTGTGTGTTATGTGCAAAACAGATTCCTCATTACAGAAACATGCCCAGTGTAGCAGTGGGTCAAGCTTAAACTTCATAGTGATAGGAGCATTTCTCTCTATCAAAGACAGATCCATACAGAGGTATGTCTTCTTGTTTTTTGCTTGGGTATCCATGTCAAATTCTTACATTAGATACACGACATTGTTCGCCCTTTTTGGCTCCATGTTACATCTCAAAGTATAATGACTGTTTGTCCTTGAGCTTAATGCTCCATGCTCTATGCTTCAATACCATTAGTTGTTGTTACCCCCCCCTGTTTGTCAGCTTATGATTCTTTTCACCGATAAGCATTATCTCACTGCATTCTTGGCCATAATATTCCAAGTGTCTGAAATTTTTCTATATTTTTTGACCTTGTGGCTGTGCTGCAGATATTTTTTGTTATGACCCAGCATGCTAGTCGCAAAAGCCACGAGCTCAAAACAATTGGCCTGGGGGACCATATCCAAGTGGATTTCATTATAGTTCCGCTGAAAAACGTTTTAAAAGAGTTAAAAGTTGGAATCTAGACAATATTGTTAAGTGTTGGTTTTTTAGCCTGATTCATTCCAGTGATTGATAACAATACTGCAACTGTGCCAACCATTCAAATTCACTTAAGTAATAGCTTGATACTATGCATATAAAGCTAATGTACACAAGCATCAGTAAAGATCCTGGTGAGCTTTTCTTGCTGGTACCTAGGCTCATTATTCACACCTAGGGCTTTCTGGCAACTAGTTTGCAAGTCTCAATATGATTGAATATAAACAACTATTATGTGGGCTTCTTTTCTGTGACCTTGCTTTCATGATATTCCATTCCCTTGCAGTGCAAAGCCATTTATGTGGATCGAGTTAGCTCCACTTACATGGCAGATTTAGCCTGGTTGGTTCCACTCTTATCGAAATTTGAGATTCTTGCAACATTTGAATACTCATAGTTGCTGAAAGATTGATGACTGATCGATCAGCTTTGCCAGCCCCATTCATACCCAGATTAGTTATTTACTTTGAAGTGGTCCCCTTGTTGAGTACTTGATATTTTTTGAGCAAGGTTAATAATTTTGTTTTGTCTAAAATGTCTAGTACATTCAAAAAATAAAATAAACCAGAATAAATTTTATCAATTAGTCTGTTCTATACATTTAGGCCGTTCTAGCCAAGTAGGTCTTTTTTTTTTTAATTTCATTCTTTAACATTTTATTTATTAAAAATTAAATTTCATGATTTATTATGATTTGTTTTTATTATTGAAAATTGAATTTCATGATTTATTATGATTTGTTTTTATTATAGTTACCTCAGTCTCATATCCTATATTACATATTTGACGAATTAACCAAATTGACTAGAGTTTTTTATTTAATTTTTTAACTGATATATATTTTATTTAATTTTATCATTTAATATTTTTAACATTTGATTGATTATGAATTAGATTTTGTTATTTGTTTTAGTTTGCTTTTTATAAAATTATTTTAGTCTGATGAACTGAGTCGAGTTTTGTAATTTAACTCATGTAGAGCTTGGTTGTTTTATGGTTTCATTATTACGTTGATTTAATATGTTGTTACCTCAATATTTTTTGAAAAATAGATGTTTTAAATCTTTTTTGAGTTAAATTTTATTTTTATGAGTCGTTGATTTTATTTTTGGATCCATCAAGGTGTTCAGGTCATTTTAAATCAATTCTCGTATATTTACTTATATTTGAAATTTAAATTATATATATTCAAATTTGAATAGAAATTATATATATATACACACACACCCTCTTCAGAGCATATATATCCTCTGAAAGCACACACACACCCTCTTCAGCCTCTTCAGAGCATATATATCCTCTGAAAGCCGTTTTAATTAAAAACCAAAAACAAAACGTGACAACCTTGGTTGAGAGGAGTCCTTTGATGTCCATGTTACCGTCTATCAAAGTGCCATTTCCATCGGTTCATTCTCTTTCAATGGCAATGGCTGGTTTACATTTGGTGAAGAGGGTGTGGGGACTGCACGTTTATTTCTCAACCAAAGCTGTCACGTTTTGTTTTTTGTTTTTAATTGGAATGGCTTTCAGAGCATATATATATATATATATGCTCTGAAAGCCATTCCAATTAAAAACAAAACGTGACAACCTTGGTTGAGAGGAGTCCCTTGATGTCCGTGTTACTGTCTATCAAAGTGCCATTTCCATTGGTTTATTCTCTTTCAATGGCAACGGCTGGTCTACATTTGGTGAAGAGGGTGTGGGGACTGCACGTTTATTTCTCAGCTCAAGAAAGCTTCTTTGTCTGGAATGTGAAAATTAATGGCTGGTTTAGAGCGATGGTCGGCAACCCTAAGTGTCGTCAATGCGGAGGAAAAAAAATTAAGGCAAGGGTTTGATGAGCAAGTGAGAATCCCCGCAAAGTCCTAGAAAATACAGCTTAATAAATTGTGTTGTTGAAAGTAGTGTTATGCAGTAATAAATTAATTGATCATAACAATGCAATCTTTCTTCTTTTTTTCTTTTTTTAAATAATATATATATGCAGATTCCAACATGAGTCTAGATGACCTAACATGAATCCCAGTATTTTACCAGGTAAGCAGTTACCATCTATCCATATATGGCTTGTGAATTTTGAGAGCAGCAGCCCATTGTAAGTGTGATCGCATAAAAACCCACATGGGGCTATTGTGCCCCTACTAGGGTTGGTTTTGGATCTCTCGGAAAGAAAATGTCTTCGTTTTTTGTCCTGCTCAGTACAAAAAAGGCTTCCCAACCTTGGTGAAATAGCAGAAACTCCCCCGAAGGCGCTTCAAATCCCAAGTTAATCTTCTCCCGACGTGCAAAAACTAGCTGTGAAAAACCCTTAGCATTGAAAAAAAATCCCTTTTGTTACCAAATTTAATTTGTCTGTATATATTCATTCATAATTGAATTTTTGTTCGTTATGAACTTTGCTTGTATGATTACAGTATCTGTTAAGAGTGATCATCTTTGACTAACTAGTGACAGCATAATAATATCTTTTGCTAGTTAAAGTGGTTCTTAACAAGCAGCATCCAGGAATTTCTAGTTGAATGACTCAAATAAAGATCTTAAAAAAAAGTTGAATTTTGGACACTTCATGAAAATCAACGGTGAGTGAATTTTGTGGGGGCAGAGATTGTAGCTTTGCTTTACTGTTACACCAGCTTGTGCCCGCTTCATTATCCAACAAGTTTCTTGCTTGATTAACTTCACAACAAGAATATTTCGTTTTCATAACCTAAATAGATAGAGAGAGATCATCAAAAAGAAAATATTTTTATGACAAGAATTGAGAAAAAGAACCATTATTTTTACGAATAAACAAAATCTTGATAATCAATTTTGTATATTGCATGAGTAGCTGTATTGGAGAACGCGTTTGAAATGATTATTTTTTAAAACTTGATTTATTTCTTTTTAAAATTATTTATTTATGTTTTTAAATCTTTTTACATGTTAATGTTAAAAATAATTTTTTAAAAACAAAAAATATATTATTTTAATATATTAAAAAAAACTTTAAAAATCAACAACGCCACAAACATCCACGGCCTGCAATCTCTTCATTATGAGAAGGATAATTCATTGGCTTTACTGAAACATGATCTGGATGAGGATTCTTGAAGTGCATTGGTCAGCATTACAGTATGCCTTGGTGACGAAGAAAATACAAAAATGTTGACAGCCATTAAAGATTGGGGACCTTGAGCTATTATATACTACAAAATATGGTGGTGACTGAAGAAAGTGACACTGCAAATATGATCAAAACTACGTTAATAGGGGTCTGTATTTTGAGGCCACAGAAAATGAACTGCAATTAATGGTCCAACCCTTCAGGCCAGGTGAAAATGCCAACCGATTTACATGGGCCAATCTATTCCAAGATGCTGGTCATTTTTCTACCACCGAGTACGTGAGACGGCAAAATTATAGTTTTAAAATCTCATCCGGTAATTAATTTGATTTAATGATTGAGTTATAGATTAGATAGGTTAATTCAAACTAATTCAGATTAATTTAAAAAAAAGACTTAATATAGTATATTTGTTACCCATCTTTTAAGTTTTTTTTTTGTTATGATATGTCTTTTCATTTTCCTCACTCTATTTATCTTCTTCTTTTTTTTGTAACCTATCTGCTTAGGGTCGCTTTTAAACCCTAAATTTTCTTGGTTTTGTCATGTATTCTTCTCCTAATAGATTATTAGGTTAATGAGTATCCCTCATCGATTATTTTTTGGCTCTTCTATCTATCAGTTCAAAGGAGAGGATAGCTTTAATGGAAATGATAATTTAATCTTTACTACCAATTTTGATATATCATATTGTTTAGCATTAGGGTTTTTGAAAGAGCTCGATATTTCAGAAGTAATTGTTAGAAATTCTTAATGGAATAGTAAGTTTGTGTTTGCGGCTATTGAATATTGTTATTTATAGTAATTGTTAATGGAAATTCTTAATTGTTGGAAATTCTTAAAGGAATGAAATGGTAAATTTATTTTTTTTTTTAATTAGATTTTCTCTCTGTCTCTATCTGCAATTCTGGATCATTTGCCATTTTGGCATTTTAAAATGTTAAAACAACATTGTTCCTGTCTATTGTTCCCTATGTATGTATATATATAAAAGAGAGACATATGAAAAAGAGAATGGGTGTTAGTTAGATTTTGATGTATGTATATATATAAAAGAGAAACATATAAAAAAGAGAATGGGTGTTAGTTAGATTTTGTTGGGTCAACCGGGTTTTGCTAGGCCAACACCTCGGTGGGTTTTTATTTAAACCCAGACTGATCCCAGGCTCGGATCGGTTGGGTTCTAAGTTGACCCACTGAGCTGGTCTGAATTTCAAAACTATGGGTAAAATTTTAATTTTCTTAATTCTTTTTGTTTTTGAAAATAAATTTTCAACTTTCTTTTTAATCTCTTAATCCAGTTTAATTAGTATTAAAGCTAAATGAAGTTGGAAGTACTATTGAAAATAGAAAAAATATTTGGGTAGATTTACCGAGATAGAAAAAATAAATATATAAAAGATAAACATGTATTAGGTTAAAAAAATAAAAATAAAAACATAAAATGAATATATTTTTAAAATAATTTTAAAGTGAATTTTATATTTTAAGATATGAAATACAAGAAGAAATGTTTATTTTATCTCAACTCTCCGTGTCTCTTCTATTTAAGATAGTACTATCCAAACATTAGTATTTTTTCAATCTAATTTTATTATTAAACATGTAATTACACGAATAGTTATTAAAATTAGCATGACATAATAGTTCGACTCGATAACCCTTCAATCTGAAGCCTAGTCTAAGTTGAGTTTCATTTAAAATTAGTTTGGAGATTGATGAAGATTGATCTAATTAAGCTTAAATTGACCCGATCAACTTTAGTTGGGTCATTTCTAAGATATTTTTTTGTTTGAAATGAGATCTTTTTGAGTTGATCCAGTAATTTCGCAATTCAAGTTTTTAACCAGGTTTGATAATGATATGTATATATAGAATAATAAAAGCATTCATGTAGTGTTTTTTCAATCTAGTCTTATTATCCAACATACATAAACAAATATATTTATTATACTTAACCTAATAAGTGGATATGATAATTTATTGATTTGAAACCTAACCCAAAATGAGTTTTATTTTATTTTAAACTAGTTTGGAGATTGATACAATCAAACTTGGTTGAACCTGGTAACCTAACCAAGTCAACTTTAAGATATTATTTAAAAAAACAATGTTTAAAATCATGTCATTTTAATTTTTTTAAGCAACATCATTTTATTTTAAAAACTAATATTTTTTCAAGTTGATTTGACAAATCTAGAACTGAAACCTTAAATCAAGTCTGATAGCTATGCTTGCATGTAAACTTAAAAAAAAAAAAACACAAACTAAGAAGTAGCCTTTTCTTTTTTAATGTTACTATATATATATATATAAATACTTTCAAAGAACTTTGAACTTTAGTAGGAGGTTGGAGCAAAAAGTCACTGATTCAAAAGTTTAATGTGTATTTGATATTGTAGTATACTATAATTTTAAAAGGTATTTTTTAGTTTAAAATAATTTGTTTTTTAGATTTTTTTTAAATTTTCAATATCAACACATAAAAATCATCAAAAAAACACATAAGAAATATAAATTAATTTGATATATTTTTTTAGTAAAATATACTTTTAAAACACATACTAAATAAAAACTACTGCAATCATAAATACTATTTTAATGGTCAAGAATTATAATAATTATTTTTTTTTAACAAGTATAGATTTATATGGTTCTTCAAGTATGGTAATGTAATCGGCAATGCCAGTGGTTATTGCGATTCAATAAATATATGAGATGAATATGGTATGTTTCAGTTAGTTAAATTGGCGAAGTAGTTGTGCTTTCCATAACGAGAAGGTCCCTAAAGCAAATGTTTTATTATTATTATTATTATAATTATTATTAGGGCTTGTTTATCCCTCATTTTAACCTAATATATGATTACGTATTCATACAATTTGGTAGCTTACACTCAGGTTCTAGTGTAAAGGGAGAGAAACTTTGATCTTTGCATGACAACTTATATGGTACGCAGCCAATCACATACCTATATTTCTTTATTAATATGTTCTTCACATCCTTCGATCAAGGTAGCCCAGCCTCAAGTATAAGACCTACTCCTCTTGCCTTTTGAGTCATGTACTGAATGAAGTTTACTAGATCTTAAGAACATCTTTATTGGCCATCTAGCTTGTAGCTTAGGATCGGAGGCCAATATCTAGCTTGTTTCTTGGTCCACGTAGTTTTCAATACAAGGATCTAAAAAAGTCAAGCCAGTTATTGTGGAAAATGTCAAAGTTTTGTTGTTGATTAAGGAGTTAAGCCATATATATATATTGTTCATAACTAAGTTTGGATGTTAGCAAATTAAGTTATTTTTCAGTGATTTATACTGCTTACTAACTTAAAATATTAGTAAAATCAGATTTAATCAAGAAGAAAAATAACTCCTACATGTTTCTCACATAGATTTAATCAAGAAAAATAACTCCTACATGTTTCTCACATAATTATTTTCTATTCAGCAATAAAAAATATTTTTGAATGAACTAGTAAATTTAATTAATAATAATTTTTTAAAATGTTTTTAAATATACACCCCCAATATAAACTAGATACATTTCAAAATGTTTAATAAATTTAATTGAATGTTATCATCAGAATCTAAATAATAAAAAAAAGTGTGTGTGTGTCTATATATATATATATATATATATATCCTTTATCAGCAATCCAATTGTCTTAGAATTTCCCGAACTCCTCACTCTTGTGCCCTAGCCACCCAGGAATGGCTGGAATTCTTGCACATATAACCATATGTTTAAACATCCGGTCATCCACCAATCATAGTATCTTTGGATTGTTCCAAAGACACGAGAAAGAACCCACGAGTCGTTGGCACCAAAAATTGCTTGATGCCTAGCTGTCTAAGCAGAAATGTATAATGGAATGGTTTTTTGGGTCCTGACTTCTTGTCACATTCTTCTCCATACATCACTCAATTTGAATGAAGAATCTTTCTATCTCTCGTCTCTATAGGCTATAGCGGTATTGATAACATGGCCTTGTCTTGTGGTCTATAACCTATCGTACAATTCCAAGATGGAGCTTCAAGCAATTTAGATTGGAGCTTTTGTTGAGCTTTTTAACAAGGGGACAAACCTCAAGATAAAATTACCGTAGCTAAGAGAGCAATATTTCAATGTATGCGGGCTCTCCTATATATGTCGATGTATCGATTGTACACAAAGTGCCCCCCAACTCCTAGCTTCATTTATATTGGTTCCGTTAGTTGTTTATTCTTGTTTTTTACCTAGCTTGCTCGGCTCCATCAACTTCATGGAAACGAAAAACACCAACAGATCAAGAAGCTATGAGCATGACATTATCGGTTGGTTTGAGGACATATCTGAGAAGGCCGGCCAAGTCCAGACCGAGACTCTTCGCCGAATTCTTGAGCTCAACTGGGGAGTGGAGTATCTCAAGAAATGGCTAGGGGATATTGATGTTCGAGATATGGATGCAAGTGCACTGGAGTCTCTTTACACTTCTTTGGTGCCTCTTGCTTCCCATGCAGATTTAGAGCCTTACATTAACAGAATTGCAGGTGGGGATACTGCTCCTTTACTCACTCAACAGCCCATAACACTTCTATCCTTAAGGTATGCACTTCTTTTTACCTCTTTTTTTTTTTTTATCAGTTCTCGGATGCTTGGACAACATTACTATAGCATAAGCTTATCTTTTCAGATATGATGTGGAAAATGGAATCAGAATATATACAGGATTATCATGGGTTATGGGCTTTATTAGGCTCTTCGTCATTTCATGAGATACCTTACGGTTGTCTTTTAGGAGTCACTAGTGGGCACAAAAGCTCAGCTTTTTTACATTGATTTGAAAGGATTCCATTAGCCATTATTTCCACCATTTGTGTCAGAATATTTTCAGATTTATTTTCCACTTTCTTGGATGATTCTGATTTTGTTCACGGTCACATTTTTATAAAGCTCTGGAACCACAGAAGGAAGGCAGAAGTACGTTCCTTTCACTGACCATAGTGCCCGAACTACTCTTCAGATTTTCAGCTTGGCAGCAGCCTATAGATCAAGGTTCATCCAATCTCTCTTCCTCTTGCACAGACACAACCCAAATCTTTATGGTCTTTGAGAAGATCATCTCTGGAATCAAATGTCACTCATACTCAGAATATTAGATAGACAATTAACTTAAGAAAAGATGGATAAGTACACTTTATACATTGTGTGGCCCAACTGTCGGACATGAGAAAAAAATATAGTAGACTATACTTTTAACTTATAAAAGAACTGTTCAATATATTTATTTTTCTAATACTCTCTCATTGTTCCATGTGATGGACGCAGGGTTTATCCAATAAGGGAAGGAGGAAGGATCCTTGAGTTCATATACAGCAGTAAACAATTCAAAACAAAAGGAGGGTTAACAGTAGGAACAGCTACAACACATTATTATGCAAGTGAAGAGTTTAAGATCAAGCAAGAAAAAACAAAGTGCTTCACTTGTAGTCCACAAGAAGTCATTTCTGGTGGAGACTACAAGCAATCTACTTATTGTCATCTTCTCCTTGGCCTCTACTTCGGTGATCAAGTAGAGTTTATAACATCTACCTTTGCTTACAGCATAGTTCAAGCCTTTAGAGCATTTGAAGATGTTTGGAGAGAAATATGCGATGACATTAAACAAGGTACTCTAAGTGAAAGAGTCACCTTGCCAAAGATGAGAAAAACTGTGCTGGCTATCATCTCTCCAAATCCAAGCTTAGCTTCAAGGATAGAAGAAAGCTGCAAGGAGTTGGAAACTCTAAACTGGCTTGGTTTGATTACTAAACTCTGGCCAAATGCCAAGTATGTTTACTCTATAATGACAGGCTCCATGCAACCTTACTTTAAAAAACTAAGGCATTATGCTGGGGGCTTGGCATTAGTGAGTGCTGATTATGGATCAACCGAGAGTTGGATCGGAGCTAATGTGGATCCTTATTTGCCTCCTGAAGATGTTACTTTTGCAGTAATACCAACCTTCTCATATTATGAGTTCATGCCACTTTATAGAGAGAATCATGATTGTAGCTCAGCCATTGATGACTTCATTGAAGATGAGCCAGTACCACTCTCGAAAGTTAAGGTTGGGCAGGAGTACGAGATTGTCCTCACTACTTTTACTGGTAAGTTTAAATCTAAATCTTTTTATCCTATAGTTTTTTCTATATTTTCCATTTTGGTCATCATCAAGTTTTCCCAGTAAATTAAATGTCCATTTCCTGTCGGTTGATATTTTCATCATATATTGGACATGGTGATCAAGCTAGCAGCTAAAATCATTGAGTATCTTTTATGGGAAGGGACATATTGGGTCCTGCACATTTAATGTCCCTGGAAAATCTTTAGTGCATTATTATTATTGATATGTCTGCGCCTTATTGATTATTAAGCTACTATTTGGTATTGTATTATGAATGGTGGTCGATTAAAATTTATTTTTTTGTTTAAGATTAATTTTTTTAGATATTTTTGAATTGTATGGATGTATCAATTTTAAAAATAATTTTTTAAAAATAAAAAATATTTTAATATATTTTTAAATAAAAATTACTTTACAAAAAACAAAAAAGGTTTCCAAAGTCACAAGACTGTCCACAAGCCATGGTTTTAGAATACTATTCTTCAGTTTCTTGTGGTGTATTCCATTGGTTCAAAAAATTTCTAATAAATTCTGCCTAGTGTTCATGGTTTATTTTATTATCAAGATTGCTGATCTTTTTTTTTTTTTTCAATTAGATAATCACTTTAGAGGGCATTGAGTTTCCAATTATCTTACATCAGGAATTTGTAATGAGTAATTGATTGAGATTTTAAAAAAACTCACGCAGTAAGTTTGATTTGAATTCTTTGAAATCAGAACCAGAAAAAGAACGAAACCTAAAATTACAAAGCAAGGAAATTAGAGGATTAAACTTGGGTTCAATCTTATCCTATTTCACGGGGGGCTTTTTTTTTTTTTTTGATGAAGATATCTATCAAGTCACCTAATTGATATTATTATTTTTTAAATTTGTTCAGGGCTTTATAGATGCAGGCTAGGGGATGTGGTGGAAGTGGCTGGCTTTCACAAAGGGACACCGAAATTGAGCTTTATATGCAGGAGAAAGCTAATTTTAACAATAAACATTGACAAGAACACTGAAAAAGATTTACAATTAGTGGTGGAGAAAGGGTCTCAGATACTCATGAGCAAGGGGAGAGCAGAACTAGTGGATTTTACTAGCCATGCCGAGGTAGAAAAGCAACCAGGTCACTACATAATTTACTGGGAAATCAAAGGAGAGGTCGAGGAAGGGATTCTTGGCGAGTGTTGCAAGGAAATGGATGCATCGTTTGCTGATCATGGCTATGTGGTATCAAGAAGAACCAACTCCATTGGACCTCTCGAGCTTTGCGTTGTCAAGGTAGGGACTTTCAAGAAGATCTTGGACTACTTCATAAGCAATGGGTCAGCGTTGAGCCAGTTCAAGACTCCTAGGTGCACTAGCAACCAAGGAATATTGAAAATTCTCAATGGTAGCACCATTAAGAGGTTCTTCAGCACTGCTTATGGTTAATAATATAATTCCAATAATTTTTGTTTGTTTTCTTAGTCCTCAATTAACAATTTGTAACCCGGATTTAATTATTTTATTTTAAAAGATTAAATTATTAAATAAAATTTAAAAAATATTTTTATATTATTTTCTAATAATCACTAATCATCTTTCAGTTATTCAATTTTAGAAAGAAAAATCATTATAAAAGTGACAATTATTCCATCACTTATTTTAGTAACGAGTAATTTTATTAATGTCTTATAAATTTTTTTTAAGATTTGAGTCACTCGAAATAACATGATGTTTCAAAATAAAAATATAAAATAAAATAATATTTTTCATATTATATTTTAAACATTGGCTCGTTGGTTAAGAACTACAAACATGAATTTTCTTTATATAAGTCTAATCATCCAAGGACATCTTATTAAATTTTCAAGAGTTATTTTTTCAGTTTTTCAATTTGATATAGAACTTTCTTTTTTTTCTCTTTCTTCTTTTTGTCTATGCACACAAATCTTAATCATTTTCTCTAATAATTTATCCTTTAAATGTATCTTACCAACACACCCAAGAAAAGGAACATTCAAACTCAAACCCTTAACAATAACTATTATATATAACAATGTGCCTTAATTTTTTTTTTTCTAATAAACAAATGTATTCTAAGACTAATTAAGGACCGTGATCTCATAACGATAGAGATGTCGATTTAAGGTGGCGTCCCAAGCCTTATCATGTTTGCAAAAACAAACGTTGTAAGGATTTTGGTTTAATTTCAATTTACCTTAATATTTAGAGCGAATCCATTTTCTTCTTGAGATTTCAATTATATATTTCAATGTTCTCCTTCAAGTTACTCAAAGTAAGAGAGAAAAATGTTTTTCTAATCCCTAAACTCTTGAGATTTGACCAGAAACCCTTTATTTTGATTGTTTATATTTAAAAAGGGAATATAACAGTTTATTTATATATGAAATAATAATAAACAATTTTTATATATAACAGTTTTTTTATATATATAAAAAATCAAAATAAACAAAATTTTTATCCCTTTTCTAAAAATCTGAAACCAGTAACGCAAATGTCACCAAAGAATCCTTTAATTTCTTTTCTTCATTATTCAAGAACTCCCACCTCTTCTCTTTTGAAATTTAAACACGATACCTTCTAATAAAAATTTCAAACATCAACAATTGGGATGTTGGTGTGAACCACAATTAAATTTAACTTAATAATTTTAAATATTAAAAAATAATACAAATTATATTTTAAAATATTTTTTAATAACTTATAGTTTAGATTAAAATAATTTTCTAACATTAATTCAGAACTTTATTAATCAAACCGTTTATAAATTTAAATTTTATTATTTTTATTTTATTGATAGAAATTAAATATAATGTAATGTAAACATATGTAAATTTAAAATTTAAAATTTTATTTATTAAAAAAATAATTAAAAAATTATATAAAATTATATTTCAAAGAGAACTGTCTTCATCACCACTCGTCCTTGACAATGAAACAACAAGAGAGGGAGGGCTGTTAATTCTTCGATTTGTGTAATTTTGGACCTATTACAAGGTCATCGTCGAATGAAAAACCGCACGTTTTGTAAGAAAATGGGGAGGGGGGAAGCTTCCCACTTGTTTGAAAAGATGTGTGTGTCCTCAACCATTTCCATATATGTCATGAATCAAGGGAATTATTCAAAATCAAGTATTTTAATTGATATTTCAATTTTGATTTAGTTTTTAATTTTATATCCCCTTGATTTTTTAATCTATCGAAGAGAGAAAATGGATTCATCTCAAATCTCAAGTGGTAAATTGAAACTAAGCTAAAATCTTTTCCATTGCCATTTGCATGCCATAATATAATTTTTTTAAATTAATATAAGTATTTAGATGAATTTAAACATATCTCAGTTAATTTTGCAAAACCTTCAGTGGCTTCAAAATAACTCAAACCTGTAATCATTGCAAAATAAACTCGACCGCTTCTCCATGCAACTTGCTGCACAGAACAAGGGCAGGGGTGAGTTGTACCATGTGCATGTCCTTGTTATACCATGACAAATATAAGCCCACTGCTGTCTGTACGAGAAGTTTGAATTCTCAACGTATAAAAGTGGGCGTTCCTATTTATGAATCCCGGGCCTACTCCACAGACTGAGTTTCATATACATACATACATGCATGCATGCATACATACATACATACAAAGAGAGAGATGATGTGACTTGTTCAAAAACCCTTACATTGTAACTAAATAATATTATTTTAATTTTTTTTAAAAAAAAATCAGTTAATCCACCTAATTTACGGTGAACTCAAGCTAAATTTAATTAAAAAAAACTAAAACATGCAAGAGAATTATTGTACATATACCTTGGTTTATCGTGATTATAATTTTATAAGTAAAAAAATTTAATTAAACAATTTGGATATGATAGTCTTTCACTTTATTTATTTGTTATTTGAAAATTATTCAGGGCATCTTGGTTTCTTCATTATTTTTTATACAATAATAGTCTAAGAATTTTTTTGATATTTCATATTTTTTTACTATAATATAATGATTATCTTGTTATTAGAATCAAATTTTCAAAAGCTTGACTATAAGAGCTTCTTTCTCATTTTACAATGGTACTTTCATAATATTTTTTTGATCCTAGAAGCAATATGGTATTTTTATAAATATTAAAAAATTTCATATTATATTTTTAATTAGAAATTTGCATTAGATAAATAGCCGACTTAAGAAATTTCAAGATTTACTTATTTAACTGAATTTAATTACATTACCAAAAAACATTTTCTCCACTCTTAATAATTTATATATATATATATAAGACAATTTGTACATGCAACTGTAGTTCCCATCGTACATAGGGACGGAGATGCACGGGCCATTGTACTAGTAACTAGAAAGGCGTGAAGAGATGGACATCAATTTAACATCACTGTTTACCTTACCCTTCTTCTCATCCCCAAAATGGGATATGGCTTCCAATTACCCCGAATGGCAAAGCTTGGTTCCTTTTTTTTTTAACCTTTTATTTTTCTATAGCAACTTTAAATAATTGGTTTTGATGGTAAGAAGAAATTCAGTCAATTTAAACCTCTCATGTTTAAGTTCTATTAATCACTTGATAAGGTGGCAAATATTTATAAATATGGTCGATTAATCCTTTTATTTCAGTATTAATTTACAATTCTATGTTATTTTTATTTTATGTTCAGCACATGAGTGACTAGGCTATTCAAGCTATTATTTTGCTATTTGATGAAACCAATCATCTTTCAAAAAAATATTCAAACTTGTGATTAGTTTTTTTATAATTTATTTATTTTTTAAAATTTTAAGTTAATAAGTTCCTATTTGGTATTGCATTTCAAGCAGGATTAGATAAATTTTGATTTTTTTATTTAAATTTTTTTAATATTATTAGATTATTTTTATAATTAATATCAAAAATAATTTTTAAAACTAAAAAATTATTATTTTGATGTAATTCTAAGTAAAAATATTTTAAAAAATAATTATTATTATACTCCTAAAATCCCCTAAATCTCGTTTATTATACTTCTAAAATCCCCTAAATCTCGTTCCTTTGTCATACATTGTTTCAAGTTATGGTTTTAATTTTATCTTTTTATTTTTTAAATAAAAAATTTATAGCAAAAAATGTTTTTTTATTCCTTTTTCTAAAATCTCGAAACCAGCCGCAAACGTCACCAAAGAATCCTTTGGTTTTTCTTCATTATTCAAGAACTCCCACCTCTTCCATTCTGAAATTTAAACATGGTACCTTGTAATAAAAATCTCAGCAATGTTCTTGCGAATCACAATTAAATTTAACTTGGTACTACGAAGTACTATATATTTTGAAATGTCATTGTTGTTATGGTGTCGACTTTACAATGTTGTGGTTCATATTAATAGTGGGGATTCCCTATATATATAAGCTTAGATAACAACTTGAAAATCACTTTCTTGTACTACGGACGACAGAAACGTAGAACGTGTTCAAATAACAACAGCCACACCTCCCTATATAAAAGAACATTTTCATGACATCATTACTTGTTCTTGACGATGAAACAACTAGAGAAGGAGGGCTCTTAACTCTTCGATTTCTGTAAATTTGGACCTATTACAAGGTCATCGTGGAATGAAAAACCGCACGTTTTGTGTTAAAAAAAATGGGGGGAAAGGGATTTCCCACTTGTTTGAAAGATGTGCTTGTTCTTAGCCATTTCCATATATGTAATGAATTAAGGGAATTATTCAATATCAAATATGTGTGTTTATTAGTAGGTGAGTATTTAAAAAAAAAAAGGATGGATATATATATATATATATATATATATATATCCAATATGAAAACTAGCATTTTGCTCTGCAATGGAACTAAATAACTCTGATTTTCTATTATGAACTATTTCGGTTAATGAATTAGTTTGATTTAAAGCTTGAGACTTGTTAGAAAAAAATATCAATTTGATGTTAATTATCTTTTTAAAACTATTTTTCTTATAATAATTGAGATTTTATAGAAAGTTTGCTGTAAAAAAAAAGTTAGTTAACCAGGAAAAAAATATATATATATGTATAGGCAAGAGAAAGAGGAGAGGGAAAGAAAATACACTTCTAAAGACCAAAAAAAAATTAAAGTATAATTTTAAAGGAAATATACTTTTTAAAGCTATTTAAAGACAAAAAAAAAATCTCAACCTAAACATAATTTTAAAAGTATCATAAGTAGAGTACTAATATAGTTTAGTACGTTACGAAATATTAAAAAAATTATATAACTTCCTTGATAACATATTGATAATACACAATTTATATGAAAAAAATGGCAGGAAGTTTAGTGCAGACCATATTTACTTGGTTTGTCTAATTCTTCTCAACTTATTTTTTATGTATTTTTTAAGTTATTTTTAGGATATATAAATTTTTCATGCACATAATTTTTATACGCCTATTATTTTTTATATATAAAATAGATATTATTTCTATATTAATAACATACTTGACACAATAATAATAATAATACATCAACCACCAAGGAAACACGACTCCCTAATGATTTTTTTCATATACAAAAAGCATGAATGCACAGAGCACCATTCTTTCTCTAGTGGATGAACACCTCCACAACCAAAGATCCAGCACTAATTTTTTTACCACTGATATGATATCCTTCTCCATTAATAAATTCCAATGCCTAATTGTATAAATTCATTTATTCACTGGACAAACAAATCAGAGCAGAGTCAGGCCTCGGAACCAGGACCACTCTTGCCACACAAGGCATGAAAGACAATTAGCCTCCACACCCATGAAAATCAGCCTCCACACGTTGAAAGACAATTAGAGCTACACCCTTGAAAATCTAGATATTTATTCTCTAACTTACATTTTATTTTTTCTTTTTAATTTTACCCTTCTCATAAATTTATTGATTTAAGTATTGAAGGGAACCTGTTCTTTTCAAGCAAATCATATAGCTACCAATAAAGCTCATCAATTAGTAGCCAGCCTAATCACACCATCCACCAACCTGATCATCATGAAAACTCATCACATATATATAAATCAATTAATCAAAAAAACTTTATTAGTTAAATTTATATTAACTTACTATTCATATGCAACTCGAATTTCGAACTTGGTGCTTATGTGAAAAATCCTACCCCTTGTAAAACAGGCTGGCTATAATGCATAGGATCACATGATTTAATATATATATATATATATATATATATATATATAATATATGTTTTTATATTTT
>NW_011499933.1:252750-262885 GCF_000495115.2 Populus euphratica
TGTTTTCATATCATTTTAAATTACTAATATTAAAAATATTTTTAAAAAATATAAAAATATTATTTTAATATATTTTAAAATAAAAAATATTTTAAAAAATAAACATAACTATACTCTATACCGAACAAGAACGTCTGCTGTTGCAACCTTAATGTTTGAAACAGGCAAGCTTAGAAAGCCAATTATTTGAGCATTGGTCCAGTGTCGGGTGGCTTTCAAATCCACTATATTTAATTGGAGCATTTAAAAAAAAAAATTAGTGATTGTAGACGTTGAAAGTAGTTCACTCTAAAAAAATATAACAGTTTTTTTATATATAAAAAAAATCAAAATAAACAATTTTTTTATTCCTTTTCTAAAAATCTGAAACCAGAAACGCACCAAAGAATCCTTTAATTTATTTTTTCTTCATTATTCAAGAACTCCCACCTCTTCTCTTTTGAAATTTAAACACGATACCTTCTAATAAAAATTTCAAACATCAACAATTGGGATGTTCTTGTGAAACACAATTGTTAAAATATAATATAAATTATATTTTTAATATTTTATATTTTAAGTTAAAATAATTTTTTAACATAAATTTGAAGTTTTATTAATTAAATTTTCACGAATTTAAATTATATTATTTTTATTTTATTTGATAAAAATTAAATATAAAATAATATGAGCATGTATTAATTTTAAGTAAAAAAAATTATTTAAAAAAATAATTAGAAAATAATATATAATGTCTAAGGAGAACGTCACTTAATAGATTAGAAGTTGAGATGGTTATACTCTATATCTAGGTTCTGGTTCATATTAACAGTTGGGATTTCCAGAGATATAGCCATTTGAAAGCTTAGATACCAACTTGACAATCACTTATTTGTACTGCAGACTGCAGATTTTACTTTGATAGAAACCTAGCTCCCAAACAGGGAAGGACATGGTCTCCAATCAAAATTACAGTCAAATAACCACTGCCACACCTCCCCACATAAGAGAACAGTCTCCATCACTGCTCGTCCTTGACAATGAAACAACAAGAGAGGGAGGGCTGCTAATTCTACGATTTCTGTAATTTTGGACCTATTACAAGGTCATCGTGGAATGAAAAACCGCACGTTTTATAATGCGTAGGATCCTGTATGTGTAAAGTGTTTCTCTATTTTAACATGGACGATTAGCACAATGTATGGAATCATGTATGTCAAATGAATGGCGTAGATATATGCGTAGGGAACCTTTCACCGGAAAAGCCAGATTGTTTCAGAATGCAGAGTTCAGGGGGGCTGGCAGAAATGGTACTGAACTGCAGCAAAGAAAAACAAACATATCTGCTGGTCCAGCCCTCAATTTTTGAAATCAGAGAGCCAATTATTTGAGCATTGGTGCGGTATCCGGTGGCTTTCATATTTACTGAACATGCTCCTATGACAACCGGCTCATGCCCAGTTCTACTCTGATGCTAGAGGAGCTGCCATATTCCCCATTAAACACGTGCCTGATGTGTTTCTCTGCGTGTAAAGATGCTTAAGGGCATGAACATTTTACTTTTAACTTCCAAAACTACAGCGAAATTCACGAATGAAACCAAGTAAATGAGAGTTATTCTTCTTCTAAATACCATCAACAGAATTACAAGTAGAATTATGTCTGAAGTTTTTGTCCCTGACAGTTGAAAGGTGAAGAGATTTGAACTCTAGTTCAGATCCTTGATCACAACATCAATTCCTTAAACAATGTGAAGGCGTTTTTGATATCATATATAAATAACAAAATATTTATATTTCAACAAATTACATGAATCTTACAAATTTATATTTCAATAAAATTAATTAATTAATAATTAATGTATTAAGGGTCAGATATCAGATCGATCCTGTGTTTCACCAGATTTTGAAAAAACAAAACAAAGAAATTGTCGTGAGGGAGATTCTCTCATGTTCCCCTTTGGGTTTTACGAGAGATTTTTATTCTACTACAAAGAATCCTTCATGTCAACAATCGATGGCGACGACGGCGACCACGACAAGAAAACAGAAGAAATTCTTTTTTTATAAATTTGTGCTATTTAATATCAATATGTTCTTTGCTTCTTTCATCTTTACAAGGGAAGACTCCATCGTTGGTGTAAAAGCAAGCCCCTTCGAAGTATGTGCCAACATGCACCAAACCCTCATGCTTTACTGTATCTTGAAAAGGGTCTTCAATTTAAGAACCAGCTTCCAATCTTCCATAGACAGATCATCCTGTGCATAAAAAAAATAAATATTAGCAATTACAGTTGATATTAGCATTCAATGAAATGTAAACTGTATCCAGAATTGAATAAAACCTACCCGATAATAAGCTTTAAGAACATCGATTGACCTTCTTGTAATGTGGCTGACTAGCTGATCATCATTGTCGAAATGCCTGCCATGCATTTTTTGCTGCTCCTCCGGATTGGTGCCTACGATCTTCAATATCACCAAAGAGCAACAAATAAGACCAACTCGAACAGTATGGAGAAATTTCAAGGAAAGATACCTAAAACAGAGATTGAATCTGTAGTTTGATAGAGTTTTTCTAGTACCCCTTCTTCATAATCATTCAACTGTTACTTCTGCCATGGTTCTAATCTTTTTTTCTTTTGGACTATACATGCTTTCAATTTTTAAAATCGAAGGAAAAAGGTGAGACCTTTCACTCATTGAATTAACAAAACTAAATTATAGAATTTCCATTACCACAATTATGCTGCAAACTAGTAATTAATTTAAATCAATCAACAACAATGTGCCATACCTTTATAGTCACCTTCTGGCCTTTCTTTGCATGATCCACTGCTTTCTCGTTAAACCGAATGGAAGCAATCCGACCAATGTCAGTGAAGTCTTTTTGTAGAACACATACTGGAGTCCCAACCTATGCAAAAGGGCACACAGTTTCAGAGGACAGCAAAGCATGTGAATCCTAATGGAACTAAGAAGATGTATGTTGACATGGCCAAATTTATAGTTTATGTAAAAAATTTGTAGAAGCATACAGTAGGCTTCACCCACATAAATCTTTAAACAAGGTTACTATACGATGAATCATAATGATTATTACAACTATCAGCTTTGATCTTTGAAATTATTGCATGCGTAACATCCAAAAGAAAATGTTCACACCATCCTAGCATTCTGTATATCCTCCAGAAACCTTGTTGGTTCATTGTACAACTAGGAAACCAAGAACTTCAAAAAACATATGTACTGAAACATTCAAACAGCAGAGTTGCATATTTCAATGTCTCAGTTAGCTCTGTTCATGAAATACGAGACCAGTAACTCACCAATGTATTCATGGATGAAATAATGGAAACAAAACAAAATGCCTTAGAATATAGTTTTACCTTGAGTATGCCCTCAAGAACATCAACCCCCAAGACGATTGGAGCTTTCTTGTTGAAAATGAACTCTGGTATCATCTCAAGAACACAGGGGAAAATGGCTTCACCAGCAGCTTCCCTCTTCCTTTCCTCCTTCAGATTCTGAATGTAAGCCTTGAATTCTTTAGAAATGCAATAAATGGTATCCTCTTTGAAAATCTTCACTCCTAGTTTATCTGCAAGTTCCCCAGCCTCAGGTGTCACTTCAACACCAAATGCCAATATGTTGGCATACTCCTTATTCTTCTCAAGCATTACACTGGCCTTCATGACATCCTTTTTATGTACTGGGCCAATGCCTATACCACTAACAGGAATGCTTGGTTCCAGGGACTTCAAGAAGTCCAGCAACGCTTCCAGGGAGCCAAGGGAAGATGCTTGTACACAAACTCCGTCACCACTTCTATCAATCCGACTCGTGACTGACTTCATGTCTTGCATTGCAGATTCCTTGACCTCTTCCAAATCATCATCACGGCGGACCACATGTAGACTAGTTCCAGCAATAGCATGTTCAAGGCCCTGAATAAAACAACAATGCAAGAAAGAAACCAAGAAAATTTATTACCAGGAGTTAACAATATTTACGAACACTGTAGAGGCATGTTCTATGTATGTGCACAGCATAAACTAGTCTTTATTGCTATGTTTGCGAATTACAATCACCTGTCCAGTGATCTTGATACCCTGTGCAGCCTTGATTTCCTTATGGTGCAGATATGTCCCCTGAAAGTGGAAAAAAAAACCATAAAGAAAAACATGGGGTTAGTATCTAATCTACCAACACTTTTACTCATTCACAGAAAAGTAGAATCCAATAAAACAAATGTATTTGAGAGGAGGGGTTGCTGCTCTGAAATCTGAGAAATTGTGGTAGAAATGACCACTAAACACAGAGGTGAAATTGAGAAATTTTGACACACACCATGTCAAAAGATGGGTTAAGCCCAAATCAATCCCTGATCACGCATATTATATATATGAACGAAGTATGGAGAGAAAATAAAAGGAGGTAAAAAAAGCGAAACCACACCTTAACCCGGAGTTCCTGCATTGGGTGAGGCATCAGCAGAGCTCGAATTGTAGTAACAATGGGACCCTGTGAAGCAAAATAAATTATCAACAACTCAGAAACTAGCAGTTCAACAAATCTTCAGGAAAAGGGAAGTTTTGAGCTTGCCTGTAAGCTGCAAAACACAATTTGATCGCCTTCATGGAGCACGCCATTAACCAGCACAACATCAATTGTTGTTCCATGGCCTTTAGTAACCTTGATCTCCAATACCGTACACTGGAAAATGTACCGAATTGCAATCAGATATGTGTGTTATCTTAAAGCATTCTGCGTGTTAATATATAGTAAAAAATAAAAGTTGCCTGCACTTCGTTTCTGAACGTGAGTTTCTCAACCATAGTTTTCTGAGACCATTGGATCAGTAGTAACAACAAATCAGGAATGCCTTCTCCACTAAAACATATAGAAAACCAAAGCATTAGCACAATGAATGCAAGGGAAAAAACATGGTAGATTTTAAAGCCAATGAGGCTCAGCCCAGTAATGTGATGGAAAACTAGGAAATCTAGGGCTTACCTAATCGCACTTGTAGGTACGATGTTAAAAGTTTCTCTCATGTCCTTGTTTTTATAGTACAATTCAGTGTTTAATCCTTGCTCCTTCAACTGCGTTATGACCTGGGATTCAGGAGAAAAGGCAAACATTTAAAGAAAGGAACAAGATGATAAAAACTCTTCGAAGGAAGCAAGAAAATTAGGTGACCTCTATGAGCCTCCTGTCGAATTCATTTTGCACATCTTTTGACTGCTGCTTCAATGCCTTCCTAATAGGTGCATTAGGTTGTGTTTTCCATCCATAGAGTCTGTCGATCTGAAAAATTGAAAAGATAAAGAAATAGAATCTAGAATCAATCGAAGAGAAGATTACAGCACTATCCCTATATCAAGTTGAGAAAAGAAGAAGAAACAAACCTTATTTAATGCAACAATGAACTCCGTGTTCCTCTTCCTCAAAAGATTGAGTGATTCTATGGTTTGCGGCTCCAAGCCATGCATTATGTTAACAACCAGAATGGCAATGTCGCATAAACCTGAACCGTGTGACCGTAGATTGGTGAAAGATTCATGGCCAGGGGTATCAATAACTAGCAGACCAGGAACATTTAATCTTGCATCAGCTTTCAATTCCTTAGTCCTGTCTCGTATGTTCTCGACAGGAAAGAATGTTGCACCAATCTGTTGTGTGATACCCCGAGCCTCCCCTTCCTGAACATGGGTACCTCGAATATAATCCAACAGCTTGGTTTTGCCAGTATCGACATGGCCCATAACACAGCAAATTGGAGAGCGCAGGGCCTCTTCATCTTTATGAAGGATGACATCTGAAACCGCTCCTTTACCTTTCGCAGCAGCATCTTTCTTCCAGTGTTTGACAGAAACTTCGTCCTCAGCCTGACTTTTCTTATTTTCAACATCGTGAGAGTCCATTGGCTGTGATGTAACAGGTTTTCTCACTGCAATTGCAGGCTGTGCAGCTGCAGGAGGGGCTGCAATTATAGTAAAAGAATGAAAGGAAAAAAATTGATTAGCAATCAGAAACAAATGCAAATAGTAAAAAGAGAACATACAACTTATAATCCAACAGGAAAATCAAGCAAAAACTAATTCTAATGCACTGCGAGAGGCTGGAGCAGGACCTTTTGTTTCCTTCTTCAAGACAGGTTCAGGCTCAGAATCCTCATCATCATCAAATGCACCCTTAACATTGAGATTTACATCATCCCAGCTCTTTGCATCCCACTCCTCATCATCGTCATCTTCCTCCATTCCATCCTCCACAAGTTCATTAGCAACTTCTGTTTTCTCTTCCTCCACTGGCTCAAACTTCTCTATTTCTAAGGATTGCACCTCGTGGACTTCTTCCTGCTCTTTTTCCTTAGCTTCTACAGGTTCCTCTATCCTGAAACCATTTGCTTCATAGCGAACTGGTCTTGACCTCCTAGTCTGGTACCTAGGTCGTCTTGTAGGCCCACCATCTCTTTCTGCATTAGGGACGGTAACAGTTGCATTAGCAAGAATTTGATACCTCATAGCCTCTAGTCGCCGTTGTTCTTCCTTCTGCTTCCCTGTTAGAAGCTTGCCTTCCTGTTTCTTCTTCAAGAGTCTCTCCTTTTCCCTTTCCTTCTTCCTACGCCTAGCCTCTTCAGCTTGCCTCCCGAGTTCTTCTTGCCTTAGCCTTTCCTCGTCTTCCTTCCTCCTGTTATCCTCTTCCTCCCTCGCCTTTCTCTCCTCCATTTCTTTTCGCCTAGCAAGTGCCTCTTGCATCTCTCTAACATGTTTTGGAAGCTTCTTCTCAGCACCTTTACCCTTTGCATCAGTCTTTTTTGGCTCAATTGTTTCAGCTTTTGCTTCTTCCAGTCTTTCTTCCTTTGCTGCTGCCTTCTTCTCTTTCTCCTTCTCTTTCTTCTTCTTCTTCCTCTTCTTTGCAGCAGCAGACTCTTCTTTTTCATCTTCACCCTCCTTCTCAGCCATAGAATCTGGCATTGAAACTGGTCGAGGCTGAAGATTGGGTTTCTCCTCTTGTGGAGGTGGTGCCAAGGATTTTGAAGTTGGTGGCGCGTCACCAAGCTCCTCAAGAATCTTATTCAAATCATCCTCTTCTTGAGCATCCCTTGCACTCTTACTCTTCTTCTTCTTCTTCTCGTGCTTCAAAGTTTCTTCCACCTGATCTTCACTCTTCTCATCAAGCAATGCTGCACTAAACTTATTATTAACACTCTTTTTGTTAGACTTGGATGAAAATCTCCCAGCAACCTTCTTACCACCCTTTGACGACTTCTTCTTCTGCCCCGTAAATTCAGTGACAGGCACGTCATCGTCATCATCCCTATCTTTATCCACCACCTGATCTCCATCATCGGTAGCATCAAATCCCGAAGCACTAAACACACTACCACCACCACCACCACTCTTCTTATTGCCCTTGCCCTTTTTCTTCCCTTTAAAACTCACAACCGGCTCATCCTCCTCCTCCTCCTCACTATCTTTCTCACCAGTCAACTTGGATATCTCCTCATCATCACCATCATTATCATCCTCATCACCACCTCCCAATAACCCAAAATTCGACCAATTAAAACCAGTATTCCCACCAGCACCAATCTTCCTCTCTTTCAACTTCTTTTTCACGGCAACAAGCACAACTCCCGGCACCTGCTCATCCTCCCCTTCCTCTCCCTCATGATTCCCCTTCTTCTCCGACAACTCAGTACCACTCGAATACTGATCATCATTACCAATCACCAACCCCTTCTTCCTTGACTTCCCTCCACCACCCAAAGCCGCGTTCTCATCACCACGCCCGGATGCCTTCTTTCCAGCCATCAATATTTTGACGAGCCAACTTCCTTCTATAACAAAAATAAATACACCCGATTCTTCTCCTCCTATAATTTCGGAATGAATTAAAACAAATAATCAGAATATTAAAAAAAATTGTGATTAGAGCGGGAGAGAGGGCTTACTTAAGACAATGATGTTGTAGTTTACTACTTATTTATATAGGATTGTGCATGCAGCGGACGTTGTTGTTGTAGCCGACTGTGTGACTACTTCTTTCCAGGGATGTATATGGAATGGGCTGGGCTGCAAAATATTGAACACTGTTGTTTTTTTGATGAGGTCTCAGCAGCCTCGCTGGATTTTTGAAAATCTTAAACTAATTATTAAAATCTAAACTCACAAGTACATGAATCTTTCAAGTTTTTATTGCTTACCACGCATTTAAGTTCTTTATATATTTTATTTATATTTGTAGAGACTAATAAGGATTCTAATGTACTATTTAATTCTAATTAATTAATTTAACACAAATCCGTCTAGATTAAGGATTCCTGGATTCTAACTAATATCTCTAATGGAAGGTGGCTTAAACTCAATGTCGATGGCAGTTCGGTGGGTGATCAAGGTGCAGAAGGATTTGATTGTGCGAGCTGGCATGAAGGTTTCTTATGTTGGAATTAATTTTGAAGTTTTTATTTAAAGTATCTTTTAGTTTTTTTAATTGTCTTCTAGATTTAAGTATAAATATTAAAGATATATTTATCTTCTAAGTTTCTTGAATTGTCCTAAATTAATATAAATATATCATTGAAGTATTGTAACACGTTCGTCGGCTTGTCCACGTGGGATTTCGTTGGCTGAGGTGTATGACGGGGCACTTGACGAGTGGAAAGCATTGCCTGACATGAGCCCAATAAGGTGCAAATGTGTTGAGGTGACATGGCAAGGAAAGATCCATGTGGTTGGGGGATTTGCTGAGAAAGTAGTACATGGGTTCCATGGCACAAGTTGGAGCGGTGTTCTGCTGAGGTGCGCGACTCGGAGCATGACAGGTAGGATCTCGTAGTAAGGATGTGGCAATTAGATGCGCCACCTAATCAAACAGCAGCTCTTGAAGGAAACTTATATAGCTCCGGGGATTGCTTGAATGCTTGGAAAGGTCATATAGAATCATACGATGGAGAACTCAATATCTGGAATGTGGTTGATGGTTCACGTTTGCAAACATAGCTCTGCCATGCATCTCCACGTTGGACACGACGGGGGAAACCGGCCACCGTGCAAACGGCTGTATCTTACAGTGGCACCAATTAGAACTCTCTTGTACTTCTTGGCAGGCTACCGGATGCATGCCAGGTGAGGATCCGACATCAATGTCGGTCGTGCACTTGTTCAACACATCAGCAAATGAAGACAGGTGGAGGAGCTTTGAACCTCTGGAACAAGAGGGAGACAAGGAGCTTTGTAGCCATTGCTGTGTTGCTAGCTAGACAGACCTCATAAAACCTGCTCGTAGCATTATTATGGTGAGGCTGGGAAAAGATCATAGCTTGCAAGTCAAGAATGAAATTAGATATAAAAACATCAATCATCAAGTCAATATCATATCAGGAGTTAAGCATAAATTTTGGAACGAGGAAAAGATGAATGGAAGATTGAACAAGGCGAAGAAAGGATCCATCATAATAATTAAACGTATAGAATTTATTTGTTTATAGATTGGACTGTAGTTGTAACTATTGATGTTCCTGTCATAATTAAATGAACCTCTCTTCTAATATCGAATAAGGATATTTCTCAAATCCATCTCGAGATTTCACTAGTTAAGTATTTATCACGTATACTTATGAATTACCAATCAGATTTCACTAGTTAAGTATTTATCACGTAAACTTATGAATTATCAATCAATTCAAAATAATATTATTTTAGTTTTTAAAAAAAAAACCTCAAGATTTTCCCTTTATAATCTCATTTTTTTCTAGGTATTTGATCGAGTCAATAATATCACAAATTAATTTATTAAGTTATTTAAATTTAATCATATCATTATCTAAAATAATCCAAATTAAATTTTAAGTTATTAAGTTATTAAATCCACCTTTCAAACTAAATTAAAAAAATATTAAAATAATAGTAAAGATTGTTTTTCAAAGTTTATTTTGTTTGAAATATTTTAAAATATTATTTTTTTTTATTTTATGAAATTTATATCTATCATCAACATATTAAAATAATTTAATTAAATTTTTTAAAAAAGTAACAGATGAACTGCACTCCCAACGCAATCAACCGATGATAATAACTATGCAAATAGATACGCAATTCTATTGCAGGAGGAATGCACTGAGATTCCCTAACAACAACCAGTTGTCT
>NW_011499933.1:264131-270203 GCF_000495115.2 Populus euphratica
GAGAAAGCTTGGATATTTTTGCTAGACATATATAATTGGTTGTAATGGGTGTGGAAGATAGTTGGGATACAGTAGTGTCACCACCAACAGCAACATTGGTGCCTTTGAATTTAGAAAGGGATGATCATTGGAGACATTTTGATAATTCAGTGAATGCTGTGTCTTTTGGGTTTGTAGCTACTGCTATATTGATATCCATGTTCCTTGTTATGGCTATCTTTGAAAGGTTTTTAAGGCCAAGATCATTGTCTTCCTCTGCTGGTGCTAATGGCAGTTCTTCTTCTTCTTCTAATGATCTTGAAGCTCAAGTTGTTTTCCATGGCAAGCTCGATTTCCCTTCTCCAAAAGTACTCTCTCCCTCTCATTTCATTGGCTTATATTTTGGATGCAAGAACACAATTTGGTTGCATTTTTGTTTCTGTTTCTTGCTATTGGTTTCTGGGTAGGAAGCGATAGTGTTTACTATTTACTAAATTAATTTTTGTGGTGACAAAAGCAGCATTAATTTTGATTTCCTTTTCTTGTTCTGTTTATGTCTTGAATGTTTATGGGATGTCCTGCAAAGTGTATTGAGTATACCTGCAAGGATGACTGTGACTGCTCCTTTTGCTTTCTTTCTGTTTGCAATGATAACTAATCTATGGCAGTTTGACTGGTATTATGCGAATTGAAATATTTGTATTTATGTGTTAAAAGCTTTTTCTCTTTTATGCTTTCTTAAATTTGTCTTTCTGAAATCACCTTTTGTCTTTGGTTTATTGTAGTAGTAAGTAGTAACCAATGAGATATCTATTTTTTAGTGGTTTAGGCTCTCACATTATGTATATATCTACTTGACAGTAATTAAGATGAAAAAGATTAAGTCTTTATGCATAGATTAAGTATCTGGTTTTTCTTGTATCTTATTTCATCAGAACTTGAAATGAGTTCCTGATTGAAAGAATTCTATGTCACATGAGAGAAAGGCTGAAAGCTGGGACCTGTTGATACGCATATACACCTTCCAATTGATTGCTCTATATTGGACTGCCCATGTTGGCATGTCCTTCAAGTTCTTGGTGATTGAATGATCCTTTTCAACTTTTGTTAACTGGAATTAATCCCTTCCACCGTTTGATTTTCAGTATGTAATTGCCCTTCCAATCATTTATTTAGTCTACCCAGTAAGTTTTCATTTTAATTTAACTTAATGTCAAGTAGTAATTTATGTTTAGCTCCTAGTGTTAATGGGCAATTTTCTAAACCATGATTACGTATGTCACAAGTGATTTAAGACCATGATTAAAGATGATCATAGTGACAATTAAGCTTTAGCTAGTTGAAGTGTTGTGGCTTAATTTGTGGATAGATCATACAAATTTGGAAGATTAGTGGGAATTATTTGGAGCTTCTGTACTTGGCTGCATTCTGTTAAATAATTCATCATTTGCACTAAAATATTACATTATGACGTCTCTTTAACGCAACCTCATTCGATTACGAACATCTTAGAATAATAGAAATTATTATCCTAATGCATCTTCATCGTCATTAAGAACTATAATATTATCACCTTCACACCTTTCTTAGTTATCATGTACAAAATATACGTTATTGCTTTCTGTGATCGTATGTTCAATACCGAGGATTTGATTAATTCAACAGTGTTTGTTGAGCCTTTTGTTAACTTAATTCTGTACAATGCAGTCACCTTAGCCAGAATCTACTGCTATAGTGCTGTAATTTATGAGCAGCTGGTATTGTTGGCATGGCTGGCTGTTGTTATTGTGATTAAGCTGTGTGCATTATATTATTGATTGATATAGGTGTCTATTAAACAATCCGGTGCTCTTTCCGCGCGGTTAATTATGTTAAAAGCACACATGGGAAGAAAGCCATTAATTACATTGATGTGCTTATCTATTCTAGTTTATCAGGCCAGTGGGTCCATTATAGCTTTCCAGCATGTGATTTTTGTCTTTATTGCTTAACACCATTATAGTCTCTCTATGGACTATAAGATTGCTTGCTAAAGATTAAATCATGAAAGAAGAAAAGTCCTGCTTTATTTACTCACAGAGAAGAACATAGGAAATGATGAGTGAAATTCTAATATGCATAGAGTTGTGTGAAGCAGTTGTTGGCAGATCTTAGAGATTAGGGCGGCCTGAAAACTCTCAATCAAAAACATTTATCATAGACAATCTCTCATTCCTGCCTCCCAAGGCTTGCCCTATGCAATAAATTCAACTAAACATGTCTAGACACAATGGTCAAGTTTTTCATGTCTGAACTTGTTGATTAGCTTCAAGTAACTTGCAGCAGGCCAACAGCACCACCTGATGTGATGCTGTGTGTGAGAAAAGATGTCTTCTGAAACATAACTGGTATCTATATAATGTGCCCATTGGTTTGCCATGTCTCATTGCTCCTTACCTTCCATAGTTAAGACATGCTAGGCCAGCTTTTCGTTTGTCTTGTTCAATTGGTAGTCCAATATATTGTCTTGGCATGGCTACCTAATTTTTTACCCTCCATATTTCAACATGTTTCAATGATTTCACATTTTTTCTACACTAGATGCTCGCAAATTGATTTGAAGTTGATTGAGGCCCTTGATTTATGGAAAAGAGGTGTGAAATCCGGAGACAGTGGAGATAAATGTAGGAGGTATTAGTGGTTGTTAAGAAATCATTCTACTCCACTATTTCATACCTTTATACTTGTATCTCAAGAATGATTAAAGTAAAACCCTTTTGTCTCTTTTTGCATGGCTTCATTTTTCAGCTTCTCTCTGCTTGAAATTTGTTCGAAAGTGTTTATGTTCATTAGTTGCCGAACCCGTTATACCTTCCATGGCTGGAAAATTCCTGTACACCTTGTTTACTACATTAAAGTATGCCATGGAACTTGGAAATGATACCTTCCACTAATATCTTGTTTCGCTGTCCTAAGCATTGCAAAAATATGATGTCTGAATAGTTATTCTTGAGTTTTACACTGGTTATTAGTGCCAGCGAAATTCGCAGCAATTGTTGCTGGTGCTTAGTCCATGTTTTCTTTGATAACTTCTTGTTTCATTATGCAGATGACAGTTTATGCGGAAGGGGTATCAGTCCTGATGCCCGGTGATGATGTTCCTACCTTCCTTGCACACCCAGCTCCTGCTCCCTGCCGTCCGGAGCGCATCATACAACCACTCCAGCAACATAGCCTATGCCACAGCTACACCTCAACCTCCACTTCAAGCTAAAACCTAACATGAATTCAAAATAACTAACTAGAGCATGGGTTTTTTTTTCTTCCAGTCATTGTCATCAACCAAATTTGATTTCAGCTGTGAACATTACTGATCATGAATGTGTACATTTGAATTCAATGAAGGTTGAATATGTTTTTCGTCTAAATTTGAATTTTTTAAATATTTTTAGGTAGTTTTCATATGTTGATGTAAAAATTAAATTTTAAAAAATAATATATATATATATATATATTTAATATATTTTTAAAAAAAAACACTTTAAACTCTCAAACATTTCAAACGTTGGCTCTGCTTCTCTCTATCTAAATCAACACAGCCAAGTGTGCCACTCCTTTCGATCTCCTTGTTTTATTTATATTAGTATTAAAGATTTTTTTTATCAATTTATTCATATTAAAACAAGGAATTATTTTCCTACAATCTTTTATTAGGGATGATTATTTTTAATTTAGTATAATTTTTATCAAAAACATAATTAAATTTAATTTAAAAAAAAATCAAAACTAGAAATAGTTCTGACTGGGTTCAATTATTTTGAAAAACAAACTAATTCAAATGGACCGATTCAGTTTTTTCTGATTGACATAAATTTTTTGATTTAACTTGGATTTTTTCTAGGTTTTTTCTATTTAAGTTCAATTTAGTTTTTAAAAAAAAAATTATAAAATCAAAACTGAACTGAATTAGTTGGTTTTTTTAAATTCTAATTGGTTTTTTTACTATTTAATTTTTTTAATTATTTTTTAATTTAATTAATTTTTCGATTTTTAACTCGTGCTTACCTTTCATGGCATTGAATTCTAAAAGAAAACTTAATTTACTTGATTAGATTTTAAATCACTTGATTATTTTTATTCAAAAGATGTATCAATACTAAAATTTAAAATAAAAATAAAAAACATCTTTTTAACTATAAATCAGAAAATTCATAAATACCTGGCAGGATTGTGATCACTTCTAGCCTTCTGAACATTAAGTGAAAATACAAGGGAAGAGATCATCGTGCTGTCTGTGCCTTCTCAAAACCACCTTCTCTTTATTTGGTCACTTTTAATTGTTGATTGTCTTCCAAGAGATACTCCAATGGTTTAAATGCTGGGCTTTAAACTTTTATTATAGCTCAGAAAATTCACAAAATTTTATTCCTTGTAATAAAATGGTAATATATTCAGAAGAGATGGAAGCGCTTTATGTTTGTTATGTTCAGTTTAGTTCCAGTAAATGATTTAGAAAACTTACAGTTCAAAATTTAATTTAAATTGAATATCCAGTTAAATATAATAAAATCTAAGATATGTAGTGATTTGATTAACTTTACAGAACCTTCTAAAATGAATTGAAACAGCATCAATGAATTTTTCTTTTCTAAAAAGTTAAATGATATTATTATTATTATTATTTTGTTTTTTCATGTGAGCACTCCGACCAAACCCCCGACAGTTAGGGTCAACAAACGACGCAATTGCTCTAGCAAATGGCCTTGTGTACTCATTACATGGAAGAAAGATAACAGATGCGGTCAGTCATGTCAGCAGCAGCAGCAGCCTTGAGCTATTAATTTCGTATTTCCTCTGGGTCCCAAGTCCCAATTCCAACCACTTTTCATATTTTCAAACTTTATCATGGAAGTATTGGATGCATGGTCCCAAAGAACAAACAATCAACTCTTAGTAGTCTTGAATATTTCCATTTCAAAAGAAACTATTCATGTTATCAGAAGAGAGATCAGTCGAAGTTCCCAGAGAAAATTTCTTAAAAAACATAAAAAGATTTGCTAGTTCTTGGGGACCTGTTGTTTCTTTAGTTCTAGCCATTATGTACATGGGATGCATCGCATCTAGCAAGAGGGGTAGTTAACCTGTTAAGACTATCAAGTTATGTCAAATCAAAAATAAGGTAGAACAAGCTTTCATTAAGAATGTGATTGATGGCTATAAGATTCAGGTAATGGGTTACCATCGAGCTATGAAGAAACTGACAAGGACTCGTGGTCTCCTGGTGGTCGTGACCGGTGTGCGCTCTATGGCGCAGCTAAATGAGCCAGTCCCGGAGCAATGCCCTACCAACCAGAGAGTGATGGTCCCATTTTGCATCAAAATGGCCCTGCTTTTCTTATTCAAGAATCTTTTTGTACATGCAGACTCTGTATAAAAATCATCTCAGAGAAGCACCAGCTTGGTTTCAGCCCCCGAGATATACCAAATAATAAATGAAAAAAAACAAGACGCGGCAACGTTAGAGGTCTATTTTTCGAGGGTAGAATTTTAAGTTGATTTTTATTATATATATATATATATGATAGCATATCATGTACGCATTTTTTGGATAATTTTCTTCATAGTAATCTATTTTCAAACTCAGATTCCAATCCAAATTTGCAATCCACCTTCTTACAAAATGATGCTGTTCTCCAATCTGCTCTAAGGGATTTTTTGTATCAAAATATATAATTTATAGTAGAAAGCGATAGCGTTTATAGAAAGCAACCTTTAGAAAGAGAGGAAGGAATTTCTGAGGAATCTGTCAATTCAAGACTGGAGGTTTAATTGTTCTCTTCCAGAGCCAACCACTTCAGGCACAAACCAACAAGAGCAACCAAGTTAACGGGTCTCCGGCATAGACATTGCTGGGGATTATAAGGATAATAGATTTGTGGCTAAAAAAATGCCAGGGAAAAAAAAATTGGGACTCGGGGTATTTCTTCATAATTTAAATAACATCAATAAATAAATATAATGATAATAAATTAATTAATAAAAAAATAATAGTAAAAATAAATTACTAAACAATCCAATATTTAAATGTAAAAATTAAAAAAACTACAAAAAAAA
>NW_011499933.1:271450-311141 GCF_000495115.2 Populus euphratica
TATGTATGTATGTATGTATGTATGTATGTATGTATGTATAATTTCATAGTATCCAACCAGTACAAGGCTTGAACTGTTGAAAGGGCAGATTGATTTGTAGGCTGGCGGGTTAAGTTATGATTTATTCTTTTTTTAAAAAAAATATATTTTTTTAAAATAATGTTGTTTTAAAAATTTACAAATAATTAAAAACAATAATGTTTTAATTAAAAAATAATTTTTAAATAAAATATAGCTCAAATCAGGTTTTGAGTGAGTACAGTATTAGATGGATCACTAGATTAAGCTAAATTTTATAATTATAAATAATATATATATATAGATTTTTTTTTGTATGCGGAGACTATTTTTTATTAATTTTAGTTCTTTTTATTTACTAATTTAAAAAAAAAACATTTCAATGTCTCGAGAAAGATTTTTTTTTTTAAAACCATCAAGTACCTCCTCGTGTTGAGATTAAATTTGATATTCATGTTAGGATTGTGAAGATTTAAGCTTCATTTTATATTAAAAATTTAAATCCAATAAAAATAAGATAATCAAGCTTAAATGTTCAGGTTCAAGTCTTATCAAATATTTTTTTTTAAAATTTATATCAGTATCATTTTATATCACTTACAGAAGTATTCTATGATGTAGCCCGACATTCATGCGATTAGAATTTTTAAAGGGTGACAGATTCATCTATAAATAATATGAATAAAAAAATATAATGATAATAAATTAATTAATAGTAAAAATAAATTACTAAACAATCTAATATTTAAATGTAAAAATTAAAAAAACTACAAAAAAAATAAATTTTGGTTAACCGGATTTACTCGCAGACTCTGCTGCTATGGGTTTAAAATTGTGATAATCTCGTAAAAAAAAATATAAAATAAAATCTGAAAAATAATTTTGAATAAATTAAACGATAACGTGATAATTTCTTTAAAAAGCAAAATAAAAAAAATTATGGCTCAATTACTAGTAGATACAATGTTAAAATATAATTTTTCAAAAAAAATAAAAATAAATAAAAAGTCAAAGAAACCTGATCTAAGCATATTCAAAACAAGATGTAAAATATTTCACTCGATTATAATATTATAATTAAATTATAAACAATTTAATATTAAAAAATAAAAAAATAAAATTAACCCGAGTTAATTTATAAAATTCACAATTATAATTACACCATAAAAATAATATAATAACAACAAAAAAAAATGGAAAAATAATTATATCTTTGATAAAAAGACAATCAATAACAAATTCAAATACATTATGGTTCAAAAGCAATTTTATTATCACACTATTATATTATAGTAAATAGTATTTGAGTTTCGGTGAAGAGTAATTTTCTTAAGTGATTTACCTTTTTTTCTGGTTAATTTGTATGATACTATGAATACAAAACACTAAAAAGTATTATTACAGAAATTGTCTAGGTAACCAACTTGAGACATTACCACGCAAAAAATCTGAAGCAATGGATCAATAAAAAATCAAATAATTAATAATTCCGGCGTTAAACAAATCAAAAATTACCAAACCTTCGACCTTGTAATGAACATGTTCACAAATAAATGATTGCTTAAAATATCTTTTTAGTAAATTTTAGATAGGTCACTGTCTCGAGACAATTTTGAGAACACAACAACCGGTCTCCGTCTGTCGTTCATACATATATATATCCAGCCAGTACAAGGCTTGAACTGTTGAAAGGCCAGATTGATTTGTAGGCTGGCGGGTTAAGTTATGATTTATTCTTTTTTTTAATTATTTCTTTAAAATGTTGTTTTAGAAATTTAAAAACAATAAAAAATAATACTGTTTTGATTAAAAAATAATTTTTAAATAATATATATATGTGTGTGTTGTACATGGAGACTATTTTTTTATTAATTTTAGTTCTTTTAATTTACTATTTGTTTTTAAGAAAAAAAACATTCCGTTGTCTCAAGGAAGATTTTCTTTTTTAAATCATCAAGTACCTCCTCGTGTTGAGATTAAATTTGGTATTCATGTTAGGATTGTGAAGATTGAAGCTTTATTTTATATTAAGAATTTAAATCCAATAAAAAGAAGATAATCAAGCTTAAGATCTTCAGGTTCAAGTCTTATCAAATCTTTTTAAAAAGATTTTATATCAGTGTCATTTTATGCCACTTACAGAAGTAACCTATGATGTAGCCCGACATTCATGCGATTAGAATTTTTAAAGGGTGACAGATTCATCTACTGTGCATAATACCCCCAACTTTATTAAAAATAAAAACATAAAATCAGGTGAGTAGTGATAAAAATTTGAAATTAAGGAATTTGTTTATTTTTTAATTTTATATTCAAGACATGTGATTATTAATATAATAACCATTAAAAATTTATATAATTATTAATTTTAAAATTTATAAAATTAATTAAAATAAACACAAACTAGCTTGAATATTTATGTTAATAAAAAATATAAAAAAATAAAGACATAAAAATTAAGTAGTATAATCTCTTAGATTATAATCATTTTTTATAACTAAGAAATTACCAACCAGCAATTCTATAATCCCATTTTCATCAGGCTCGTGGAGGATGGATGCCAAGCACTTCATCTTCTATTAACAAAACAACCAAAAAATACAGGCTAAATTTCACTGTTTATATAAGAAAAATGTCATGATGCTAGGGTAAATTGTGGTATTTTACTAACTACTTCTTATTACTCAAAATAAAATATATATAAAATTCATGACTCGTCACAAATTATAAAAATATTATCGCTTGAGAATTCTATCTTCTAGCTATTTTTGTTTATTTCTTTAGAGTGGATCGTAGCAGATAATTATAAAAATATCACTTATTATTTTTTAAACACCATAGAATTACTGCTTAATATTAATAGTGAAATAATTTAATATTTTTAATCAACCCCTTTTATAGCCTGATTGGAAGGATTAGGCTTCAAATTATTATAAAAATACAAAATTAAAGGACAAGGTGTTAAAATATATAAAAATATAGAATATATGGCTCAACCGCTCCAGCAACAATTTTTATTTTGATCAAATTTTTATTTTTTACTTTTTCGGTCCTTGAGCTAGATCGAAAGTGAGAAATTTGCTTGAAAACAGCAAAGAAAAAGAAAGTTGCGTATTTAATTACTTTTTAATTTAATCTATATATAATTTTTTTATATTTAAATTAAATAAAATTTTCTAGTATAATAACAATAAAACCCTAGTTTTCTTCTCTTTTATTTATTTGAACTGGTTCATAATAACAACACCTAAAAAAATTAAATAAACTAGAAATTATTTTTTTATATTCAAAAATATATTAATACATGTTTGTTTTTAAAAGTAATTTTTGTGACCATGATTTAAAAAAATAAGTTTTTAAAAAATATGATTAGTTAGATTTAGATATGTATTTAGTAAAAATTATAGTTAAAATTCATATATAATAAAAAATATATATAAGATATTTGGTGAAAGTATGGTTCCAGTTGTTGTTTTTTAAAGTGTTTTTACTTTAAAATGCATCTAAATAATATATATTTTATTTTTAAAAAATTATTTTTAATATTAACACATCAAAATTAATTAAAAACACAAAAAAATATTAATTTGAAGTAAAGAAAAAAATAAAAAAATAATTTTTTTTAAAAAATATTTTTAAAACACACAAACAAATAAAATTTTATAAAATTTAATTAAAAATATAAAAACTATTACATAAAAACTGAATTTTTTAATATAACTCACAATATAAAATACAATTTAATCTATTATCAAATATATCTTATTATATTTATTTCATCGAAACATAAAAATAAGTGAAAATCAAATACAGCCTAAGATTTGGAATCATTTAAATAATTTGTCGGTGATAACGATTCAACTGGCCTGGTAGGCAGCCCAAGTACTGACTCCTAAACAATATTAGATTAAAAAACTAGTTAATTCATAGCTGGCATGGTTTAATTTGATTAAATTAAAAAAAAATAAGTCACCGTCCAATCCGAACAGTTAAAATCAAATATGATTTTTAACATTTTTTTTAAAAAAAACAATTTTATTTTTACCAAGCTTTCAACCTAATCTATAACTTCAAAAGAAGCACAGCGAATAAGAAATTCGAGTCATCATCCTCAGTATGGTCGGTGACTGTGAGAGATGCTCGATGGATGACAGCTTTGCCGCGAGGGCTCCAATTAGGATGAAGAGATAAAGACTGTTTGCCTTTTCCATTTATTTTTTAATATTTACTTCATTTGATTTCTCTTTCGATTTTTTTTCAAGATTTTCTTCGTTTTTGCCCGTTGAGAGGGGATAAAAAGGAGGAAAAAACTGCTTTTTCAAAAGCGGCCTTTGTGACCTGGAATTTTCCCATGTAACGACAAACGGTGCCGTAACGGTCCTTAACCCCAGCTGTAGAAAAAGTAGACAGAATTCATCACTTGTAAGTTTGCATCGAGCTGTCACCCTCACCCCTCGACCCACTCAATTTTTTGATTTGTTGAAAAGATAGAGATAATAAAATAAAATAAATACGTTTTTAAACATAGTAATTTTTAATTAAAAAAACGAGATACAATGTTTCATTTATCTATATTATCTTTGTTTTATCCATTTCAAAACAATAACCAAATATATTTTTAAAAAAAATTGAAAAAGAAAATCCAAAAAAAGAAAAAATAGTAATTTAATATATATATATATATATATATATATAATTTGCTATAGATAATGGGTCTTGAATCTCCATTTGGTTTGAGTTTTAGTTTGGCACACAATTTTTTTTTGGTAAAACTTGCTTTTAATGTTGGCTTTTTATATATTAAATTTATTAATATTTTTAAAAAACTTAAAACCAACCATATTTTATTTCTAGAGTATAATTAAGATTGTTTTTAAAATAATTTTTCGTATTAAAATATATGTTAATAATTTTTTATTTTAAAAAAATTATTTTTAATATTAACACATCAATATAATTTGAAAACATTAAAAATATATTACTAAAAATTAATTAATTAATTTTTTTTAAAAATATTTTTAAAATAAAAAATAAACAGGACTATCTTTATCTGTCAAAATGGGTATAAATATAATTAGATATAAAAAAATGCATTTTCATTTTACTTAAAAAAGAAAATCTATATTGGAAGTGAACAAAATTCAATCTCTTATGTTTCTATTCTAAAAAATAATTAATTATGTAATTTAACTGGCTGAAACTTTGGTCTCCTCTACGCATGCTTTTTTCCCTTTTTTTTCCAAACATCAAGAAATTATATTGATTTGCTTGATTCACTCGCATTAGTCAATGATAATTACCCCACATCTCTCATTTTTTATGTGCTTTGTCTAGGAATACCAAGGCAAGGAAGAAAATCGGTACCATCGGGTTGATGGCATGGAGATGCTCCCTTGAATTATTTTTTGTATGATTGCTATAGCTTCTGTAGTTTCATTTTGACGATGATACTACTCCCTTGTAAATTTGTTTCTGTGTCATTTTCAGGGGGGAAAGTATGTATCGAAGTATGATTTTATCAGTGTTTTAATTTGGGTTCTTGGAGTTATTCGATAAGCCGTGTGCTTTCTATATTATTATTATTATTATCATCCTGTAGGATTCTAGCTCAAAAGAAAAAGTTGTGAGGAACTATTTTATGGTGGATAAACCTTTTTGAAAGTATGTCATTTGTTTGCAATCTTGACCCAAAAGGAAAGAAAGAGAGGTTTAGTTGCGTTTGAAAATGTGGTGTAAATTATGTTTTTAAAAAAATTATGTTTTTGTTAAAATTTAATATATTTTATATATTTTTGAATTGTTTTGATGTTATGATATTAAAAATAAAATTTTTAAAAATAAAAAAATTATTGCTGGCATGTATTTTGGTATAAAAAATTATTTGAAAAGCAACCGTGACGACATAACCAAAATATACAATTAAGGAGGCCAAAATTGTATGATTTATATAATATTTTATAAAAATACTAAAAATAAACTTAAAAAAACTGAAAAAATAATTTCCTTGCAAGAGCCAGGTCATGCCAGCCTCTCCCTGTCTCTGCCCTTGTATATTTCCAAATATATTCTTAATTTTCATATACAAAATTAATTAAATAATAGTTATTAAATTTAGTATAAATTTATGGATTGATTTACAACTAAATTTATGGATTGATTTAGAAATCTCAGTACTTAAATTATATTTTAATTAAATTAGATAAAATATTGATATAGTAGCCTAATCGACTCAACTAAGTTTTTAATAATATGGTAAAATTTATTATAACATGTAAATTAATATAATAACCGGGTGGTTCTAGCTTTTTTTAGACGAGTTCTTCAATTATATTATGTTATTAAATTTAATCTGGTTTAATAAATTGATTTATTAACTAATTAATTTAGGATTTAAATTAAAGTTTTTTATATAAAAATGAGAAGAAGCTAATCTTAGCAAGTATGATCGGTTTAATTTAAAACAAAAAAATCTTTTCAAAACAAATTTTTTTCAAAGAAGAAATTGAAATGACATGATCTTAAATTAATCTACCTAGTACGAGACCAAGATATTAAAACGGTACGAGTTTAATAACATTCTTGACAACTATGACTTGAACACAAACTCTTATTTCAATTTGTACAATGACCTAGAACCCAAAATAGAATGGAGACCTTGACTGTTCTTGTCTCTTGAATCCCAATGGGTGTGATCCTCTAGCAGAAAAACACAAAACCACTATTCAAAGTCTTTGTTGGAATAGATAGAATTGCAACGTAAGGCTCGTGTCCAAATCAAACACAACATTCTAGATCGGGATTTACACATGAGGAAAGATGTCAAGTCAAGAGAAAAATGATGCAAGAAGGACTCTATCCTCGTGAATTATCAACTCCACGCATCTTTCAATTAGTTAATTAGTGGATTCTAATAATACTAAGTGAGGTGTGCGCACACCAATATCTTTGTAAAACATGATTGAAATGTTGAATTGAAAAATGAAATAGTGATGATTTTTTTACATTAAAAAGCTAAAATGGCGAATCTTTCGGCCAAAGATTGGAGTTGCATCACTTTTATTTTTTATGTTTTTATATTGTTTTGATATATAATATTAAAAATATTTTTTTAAAATAAAATAAATATTATTTTGATATATTTTTAAATAAAAATCACTTTAAAAAACAACCACTACTATAATTATAAATACCCCTTTAATACACTATTCCACTATTTATTCTTTTTAATTACTTCGGTTAAGTAGTTATTTTTTAAATATAAATAGGATCATAACCATACCAACACAATTTGGTCGGCTCAATGATTAAAATGGAATTTGGAGCAAAATATTTTTCATCCATTCATTAGATATCTTTTATCTTGACATAGATGGGAGAGAAAACTATAAAGTAAAAAAATAAATAAAAAAAATACCATAGCTTTATGTATAGTGACAAATTTGGAATAGTATTTTTGTCATTTATTCTCAACATCCAAATCAATAAAGAATCTTACTGTGGAGCATCGAACCCAGATGTAGTGGAAGGAGACAAGCCCCTTTCATCGCTAAATCAAGCACTGGTTTGTTTATTGAGATATCTTATATATTGACATAGATGGGAGAGAGAACCTATAAAGTAAATAAAAAGATAAAAAAAATACCATAGCCTTATGTATAGTGACAAATTTGGAATAGTATTTTTGTCATTTATTCTCAACATCCAAATCAATAAAGAATCTTACTGTGGAGCAAGTCTGCTAATATTAGTAATGCGTACATGTTAATTTAATAATTAGATCTAAATAAAATTTATTTTATATTTATATCTTAGTTTTTCCAATTAAATAATATTTAATCTAACCATTTTTATTCTGTCACGAGACAATCACCTAGTAATATTATCTTGGATTACTCGTTAAATCTGGATATTATTAGATATAATATATTTTTTTTCTTGTAATTTAAAGATTTAAAATAAATAAGGCCTTGCTAACAATTATTTGACCACGCATGTGACGCCCATAGGAACACTGACGGCTAATACTGGCAATTACGACGCCACGTAATTTATCACCATCTTGGATATCTTGCCGTTGAGTGCGTCAAGACGCGCACTGGGAGGACGTGACAACACTGTCCACTAATATCATAGTATAAATTTCCCATAAAATGCACTCCTCACTCTTTATTTTTTCTTTTAGGAAAATTTATTTTTATCTATTAAATTTTAATTAATTATTAAAATTAAATTCTTGATACTCCTCAATTGACTTAGATGTCATCATTCGAAGCAAGAAGGTTTAAGAGTTTATTAACAGTCTATTTAAGATTGTAATATTTTAGAATTTATTTTTAATATTAGAACATCAAGACAATCTTAAAATATAAAATAATTTAATTTAAAATTAAAAAAAATTTAAAAAATAAAAAAATAATTGCAAGTTCAGCATAAAAGTTATCTTTCTAATCAATTTTTATCACATTTAAACTTGCAAATTTAATTATCAAGATTTATATTCATGTAACCTAGTACATATGGGTAGTATCTGCTCCTTTTTTTTTTCTTCACTTGTCTGTGCCTCCTAACCTAAGAATTCAAGTATAAACTAATTTTGATTTTAGAAAAAATAAAAAAAGAATTTACTTGATTTAAAAATGATTCATGGCTTAATCAATCTCAAGTAAAATCTGGATAAAATCCAATTATAAATTTATTATTTTATTAAAAATTATTTTAATTAAAATAATATCATTTTAATTAATTTTTAAAAAAATTATTAAAAATAAACTCAGATAAAAAAATTATTAAGCATTATCTTAACCCCTGCTTTTAAAGCTAGGTCACGGACAGGAGACAAGGAAGTGGTGTCAATTCTCTTACAGCCAATGAAACCCTACCTATCTCGAGCCTATTACAGCTCTACTAAAAATAGCCTCTCAAGTCTCACCTATACTTTCGGGGATTTTCACTACAACCATGAGCGCCATCCTAACCTCCAAGCTCCATGAACCCCATTCCACGCGCCATCATAGCGCGTAAAACATACTATCACCAAGCCAGAAACATCATTAACGGTGCGTTTGGTTCTTCTACTCTCGATTTCATCTTATTCGATCTCTATACTATTCTTTGTTTCAATATCACCCCTCTTTTGTTTATTTATGCAGTTATTTGATCATTTTGTGAACTTATGACTTAAGTACAATTGTATTGAGAATTGGTTTAATATCATAGTAGATGTTATTTTTTAAAGTAATTTTTACTTGAAAATATATTAAAATAATATTTTTTAAATAATTTTATTCTTAACACCAACTCAATCTAAAAATATGAAAAAGCAATTTTTTTTAAAGTTTTTTCAAATGTAAAAAGAAACATACTCTAAATCCGGGCATTAAGTACACTAGTTGCTTCCATAGAATAAATTTAAAAAATTATTAACATAATCAAACAATTATTAAAATTATAATTTAATTTTCTCATATTAAAAATAACACATGGTAAATTGATAAATTCAAAAAAAAAATTGTACAATAATCAAATAAAAAATAGTTACTAGATTTGGAATTACTTCCATTAAAAAAGTCACTAGATATACATTAAAGGATTTTAATTTAAAAAAAAACGTTTGTTTAACATTAAAAGCAATTATATCAATTTTACTAGCAATCATGATAAAAATATACAGATAAACAAACATTTGATTTAAATAACATTCAATTCAATATCAATAAAGATATACCATAATTGCAATTTAAATTTAAATAAATGTAGTTAAGTATATATAATAGTAAATAATGTCATTATAATGTATATTTATCATAAAACTTTTTTTAATTATTTTTGAGACAAATTCCATAGAAAAATCATTTATTTGTAGTGCCCATAGAAAATAGAACTTGATCCTTTAATGAACATGAGAGGATCCAAATCCAAAAAAATGAAAATAGAGGGATGATATGAGAGCACAAAAACAATTCAGGTAAACTAAACTAAGAACTAAGAACAAAATTTAAAGAAGCCACACATGAACATGACTTGCACTTCTCAGACGCACAAATTGTTCACAGCTCTTCTGCACTCCTACTTGACTGGCTTGTGGTCTTAGAGAGAGAAAACACAGAAGGAAGCAAAAGAAAAAAAATCCCCCCTCTCTTTTTCTCCACATTTTCTGCTCAAAACTCTCTTTCTTCAACTCTCTTTACTGTTCTTTACGGAAGTAAGTTCTTTTTCTTTTTTATTTGGATTTGGTTGCATAAAAAACTGTGATGTAATGTCTGCTTACGTCCATTTCTGCTCTCTCCATCTCTTAATTCTTTGAATCTTAGCACTTAAGTTTCTGCTCTACTTTTAGAAAGAGCTTCAAGAAAGTAAAAAATAAACTTTCTTTCATTTTTTACTGACAACTATTCGCTTTATTTAAGCTTGACATTTGTCAACTTTGTGTTTTTTCTGCTCATTACTGGTTTTTTGTATGTTTTTTGTTGTTGGGTTTTCATGGTTTGAGTTGTTGAGCTTTGATAAGATCACTAACTGTGTTTTTGTGGTTTCCCTTTGTGGGGTGTGGTTGTTTTTCGCAGATTGGAAAAGTGGTATAGAGAAAGAAGAGATAATTGAGTTTGGGAGATTCGATGGGAGTCAAGAGATCTGGTAGAAGAGAGTACTTGAATTTGGAGATCTATGGAAAAATTTTTACCGCGTTTGTTTTGATCTGCACAGCAAGAATTTCAGTTGGTGTTACTAATCCAATTGATGGTAATTAAGCTTGACTTTGTTTTCTTTTGCTCTTTTTTCCCCCCGGTTTTCTTTCAGCTGTTTGGTTTATGAGAAAATGTGGGATACGAAAATAAAGTGAAGTTTTTAGTTATAATTAAAATGGTATATGCTATCAAACCAAGGTGGAAGAAGTGCTTTGATTGGTTTGGTAAACTTTCTGTCTCGCTTTAAGTTTAATTTTTCTCCAGAAACCAAATCACGATTACTGGTAATTAGTGTGCAGTTTGGAGCTGGAAATGAAGTATTTGTCACATTTGTGTGCGTGTGCATGCGTGTGGATATAGTTGCTCGTTAATTTTGTTTTATAGTACATGGAGCTTTGAATCTTATCACCGGCATTGTTTTGATTGAATTAGTTACTGCAATTAATAGCTTATACCTTTCTCTGGGATCTCCTGTACTGCCTGGGTGGGTCAGCATTGGGGGAGATCCGTGCGGTGAAGGGTGGCAAGGCGTTCTATGTAATGTTTCAGAAATACAATCCATGTAAGGAACTCTGCTTTAGTCTCTTCATGTTAATTGCAATTTTTCAGTATGGATAATGTAAAGCCGTGTAATGATTTTTTTTCTTTTAAAACTTGCTCTTTTACAGAGTTCTTAATGGTGCAAATTTGGGAGGAGAACTTGGTGATAACCTGGGAATGTTTGCTTCTATCAGATCAATGTAAGTGGTAGTCTCTCAGTCTCTCAATCTTTGGGAGCAGAACTTGTGCATATGTGCACAGGTGTTAGCTTATGAATGATGTGGGTGCCTAATTGAAACTTCTGTCCTTCCACCCCCAAACATTTTTTAACCTATTCCTTTGATGCTTTTAGAATCATTTGTTTTGGTTTTTATTTGAAGTGTGAGGAACGGAAGGGGCATTTTACATGTGCCTTTGACTGTTACTGACTAGAAGAGGCATTGAAGATATTGCATGGGATTGTTTTACATGTACAGGTGCTTTTAGAATTTGAGCCGGGGTTGCTCCATTGCTTACTTGGAAGACACTGCATTGTTTGAGCAAAATGCCAATGGCATGGCGCTTTAATACTGGATATCATTCTGAAGATCCTTAACTACTTTACAGGAGCCACTAAATGTTATTTATCAACCCTTAAATGAACGGTCTAAATTTCCTGATACTCCAACTTTGGATTTCTAGTTGTTTGCTTCACTTTAGATGAAAATCAGAGGATGTATAACCAAAGTACATAAACTGCCTTTGTTTGAATATCAGGCAATATTCGTTCTTGTGATATTCATGGATGCTGATATTAATCTTTCTGTTTCTTTTCTTTTATTTATTTCCAGAGATCTAAGCAACAACCATATAGGGGGGAGTATTCCGTCCAATCTGCCTCCTACCATGCAAACCTTGTATGCTTCCCCTTCGCATGAGATAACATATTTGTTTCTTTGATTTCATTTATCAATTCTAGGTACCCTTTTATGCAACAGCTTATGATAGTCTTTACCTTTGACAGTTTTCTTGCAGACAATAACTTCACCGGAAGCATCCCAGATTCTCTATCATCTTTAACTCTATTGAAAGACATGTAAATTTCAGCTCCGCTTTTCTTGGTGTTGATTCTGATTTGTCTCAGTTTTGTAATGCTTGTATCCTAATTTTTTATGCCCTGCAGGTCTCTTAATGATAATTTTTTAAGTGGAGAGATACCGGATGCCTTTCAATCTCTTCCAGGGTTGATCAACTTGTAGGTTCTATTTTTAAAGTTGGCTTGCTTTTCCAGTTTTATTAAAGGTTCTTTATGGTTAGTGTAACCACTTATTTTTTGCAGAGACTTGTCCAACAACAATTTGAGTGGACAGTTGCCTCCTTCTTTCGTAGATTTGGCTAGTCTTACAACCCTGTAAGTTGTCACAACAAGTCCATGTATGTTGCAATCACTTAATCTCCACGAGTAATGCTAACAACTTAGTTGGCAGACGCTTGCAGGACAATCAGCTGTCTGGGATCCTAGATGTTCTACAAGATCTTCCCCTGAGAGATTTGTACTATTCCTAACCATGTCTCTTATAATTTTAAATGATAGTACTTTGTTACTTATTCAGGAATTTCATTGTCTAGTTTCGTATCCTGAATTTTTTGGAATAATTCTCTGCCTTACCTTTTGTCTCTTTGCCCCATTTAAAACAGGAATATAGAGAATAACCTGTTCTCAGGACCCATACCTGACAAGCTCCTGGCCATCCCAAATTTCAGGTGAAAGTCAAAATGTATTTCAGTTGAAATAGAGCTTGATGTTTGTCAAAAGCATTCATGTAACCATATGAATTGTGCCATCAGGAGGACTTGAATTGTTGAATGTTTATGTAAATGATATATCTTGTTCTCTCAATATAGGAAATTTCTGGTATTTGATAGTTCTTGGCAGTTGTATGAAAACTCCACGAAGGTTATATGTGTGAGTGGGTTAGTCGAGGATGTGGGCAATGATTAACGCATTTCCATTGCCTTGTTGCAACCAGAGTATGAGCAATCAAATGAAGTGTCTCTTGAAACAATCAGGTCCTGGAAATCATACCAGGTTGCATGCCCAAACAATTCAGACTGATCATGTTGTTGATGGTGTGGTCTATTAGAAATGCATGGATTTTTTTAAGCCAGGATTTTTTTGAAGATAATCTACATGCGAAGAAACTTGTGATTCTCTCTTGGAACTTATGGGGAATAATATGTCCAATTCATGTATGTGGTAATTGTGGTGAATCACATAATTATATGCACATATTTGTGCCTTACAGAACTGGGAGCTGGATGAGTTCTTGGATGCCTGTCAGAAATTTGGCCAAGTTGTCTGAGCATTATTGATCATAATGTGCACAATTAAATCTTGACAATGGCATGGAAATTATTCCAGAGGGACTTTCTGATGCAGCAAGTCAAAAATACCATATGATTTTTATGGCTCCTACCAGCTTTTAAATCTTTAGGTGTAATATTCTTCAAATAGCCATGATGGAGGCATTTGCTTTAACTTGCAGTAACTGTGTTTGGTATCTAGGTTCATAGAACTGTGCATTGTTGTTTAAAGTGAATAGGAAGCCTGTTTTGTGTGGTTTGGAATTTGGTTATCACTTGATTCATTTGTTTGCGAATATGGTTGCTTGTTGCAGAAAAGATGGCAATCCATTCAATTCATCCACTTCTCCAGTACCTGCACCCATGTCCCCACTACCATCGACACCACCACCACCACCACCACCTTCAACACCAACACCACCATTTTGGGTCCCACCGTCTCCTTCTTCTCGAAAAACACCTGGGAAGCAGGCTGATGGGCCGTCTTCAGCAGAGGAATCGAATTCTGGAGGAAAAAAATTTCTAACCACTAAAAGATTAGTTTGGATATCCATTGCAGGGGTATTGTTGTTTGTAATACTGGCATTAGCACTTGGGCTTCTTATTCCAACATGTAGCAGGAGGAGGAAGGAGGCCAGTAGAATTTTTAAGCGGCATCAAGTTGGTGCTTATAAAGGCAACAGAGAGAACCCAAGGGACAATGGATCCTCAGCCCAAACAACTAATCAAATTGAGAAAGGCAAATGACTTATTTAACTTGAATCATCTGCTTCCATTGGAGATTTCAATTCTTTTGATCACTGACATGTTCTAAAATTTTTCTAACAGTTCCGAAGGAGACTTTACAGCAGCCAAAAGAGGACCATCCAAAGCCGCAAAATGTGCACAAGAGAAATGAACCTAACATGAACCTTGTACCAAAGAGGGATGATTATTTAATAGACGTGAGCAGACTAGATTCAGATTTCATGCTGCCACCGCTGCCGCCTCCACCTCCACCACCACCACCACCACCACCTCCTCCTCCTCCTCCTCCACCCCCTGTTGAGAATGTCATTGTTAAGCCAAATGTTCCAGCTGAAGCAAGCTCAGGGAAGCCTTCTTGTAAAACTCGGACCCTCCTCACTTCTGCTAAGTCTTTCACCATTGCATCGCTTCAACAATACACAAAAAGCTTTTCTCAAGAAAATCTCATAGGAGAAGGCATGCTGGGAAGTGTTTATAGGGCACAGCTTCCTGATGGAAAGGTATGTATGATCTTTTATTATGATTGCTGTTGTTTGTAGCAATTTATTTATGGAGATTAATGAGCCAAGATATTCTATCAGTGGATCTGCTGTGTTATTATGTTGATTTTATTGTTTTCTTCATGACTTTGTTCCTTATCTCTCTCAAAGACTCACTTTTTAAATCAGTTTCATTGCGTGCTCTTTTCCTCAATTGCCCAAAACAATTGATTTTTAATTGTTGAAACCATTATTACAAATCCCCAAACAAAATATATCAATGAGCTTTAAAAAGTTAAAACTTTAGTGGGTTGGTTACTCTCACTGCAACCCTCTTTTATATGGTGCATCTATCTGATTAACCAGCTCAATTTTGTTGTAAAAAAACATATAGTAGAATGCCTTTGGTTTTCAACCTTTAATGTATTCGGTTGCTTTTGTAGCTTCTTGCTGTCAAGAAACTTGATAAGAGGACTGCAGAGCAGCAGAAGGAGAACGAGTTTATTGAATTGGTTAACAATATTGATCGGATCCGACATGCTAACATCGTTGAGCTCATGGGTTACTGTGCAGAGCATGGCCAAAGGCTTCTGATCTATGAGTATTGCAGCAGTGGCTCTTTACAAGATGCACTACACTCAGATGATGAATTTAAAAGGAAACTTTCCTGGAATGCCCGCATTAGGATGGCACTTGGAGCTGCTAGGGCCTTAGAGTAAGTGAACCAACCACTGTGATAGAACCAGCTGTCCTTAGAAAAAAGTCTAAATTAACTAGTAAGAAACATGAATTCAAAGAGCGTCATGTATAGAGAGACAGATTTGAATAGCAGAAAACTTAAGTCTTCTATTGCTATATCATTTGAAAAGATATAATTAAGTAGTCCAATATGCTGGAAATGGTTTATAGATTTAGGTCTATAAAATGGTCAACAGTTTGCAAACAATCTTTCTATGGGATGAAGGTGGGAGGTGTGTTTTTTCTTTTCTCTTTTTTGCCTCTTGTGCGTACTTAATTTGTTCCATGTGTGAAGGTATTTGCACGAGGTCTGCCAGCCACCTGTCATACACAGAAATTTTAAGTCTGCCAATGTTCTTCTTGATGATGATCTTGATGTGCGTGTTTCGGATTGTGGTTTGGCTTCGTTAATATCATTAGGGGCTGTCAGTCAGGTAAGTCATGCTCATACAATCAGGCAGTGGTCCATGTTGAAATAGAACTCTCTTGGTAGTTGACTTTCAGACGTGTTAAATTGAGTTAATGTGCGGAAATTTATCTACTCATGAAGTGCAATTAGAATGTAAAACAAAAGGAATTTTGTTGATCAAGTTGATAGCAATTGATGTTTTTCAGTATTTGGAAAAAGCTCTTCAATTGGTGTAGAGATTTGTATAGCTTTTTGTTTCAATGTCCACTTACTATCCTAAAATAGTTCCTCTTATTTTCAGTTGTCAGGCCAGCTGCTAACAGCCTATGGTTACGGGGCTCCAGAATTTGAATCAGGAATTTATACTATCCAGAGTGATGTTTACAGTTTTGGTGTGGTCATGCTAGAACTTTTAACGGGCCGGAAGTCCCTTGACAGGTAAAAAAGTAAAAACATGCTGTGTATGTCATCCTATGCAATTTTTTGTTTCTTAAATGTTCCTCTTTCTTCAAATTTTGCCCAGGACACGGAATCGTGGTGAGCAATTTCTGGTGAGATGGGCAATCCCCCAGCTCCATGACATCGACACATTGTCAAAAATGGTTGATCCCTCTCTTAATGGAGGATACTCTGCCAAATCTTTATCACACTTTGCCGATATCATTTCCCGATGTGTTCAGGTGAGAATCACAGTGTTGGTTTCTTTATGTTTTCCATAAAGACTTGATTCATCATTAACAAGTGAATGCCATCTAGTTGCAGTCATAGATTTTTTTTCTTTTTCCCTACGTGACGAAATATAGGATTTACCTAACCACAATGATACCTTGCAGTCTGAACCAGAATTCAGGCCACCAATGTCTGAGGTTGTCCTGGATCTACCAGACATGTTAAGGAGAGACCGCCCCAGCAGAGAATCAATCGGTGACTGAGTCAAATTGGTACATAGAACTTGTGATTTAACTTGTGAATGTAAAGCTTTGAAGTTGTAATCTCCCACAATGTGAACACTGGAAGATGCACCATCAACTGTAAACAAATGCAGCAAGCTAACACAATAACTGTTCACATCCACATCTCAAGTTCATACCTCGGAGAAGTCTTCAAGGTCGCTGTAGCAAGAAATGTGAACAATCCATTCTTCTGGCCAATCATTTGTGATTCCATTGTTCATTAAATCATGCAACCAAGCTTTGCTTTTGCAGAAATCTGCTAGCCAATTGTTTTGTATTATTATTTGTTGGTAATTCTTGACAATGAAATTTTGGTGCCATGCACCTGAATCTGGGTGAAACTTAAATTTAGCTCCAGCAAAATCCTTATCATTCTGGTTCGATGGATTTTCAGTTCAAATGAACGGTTTGAACCCATGCTCATCCTTGAAATGAACAAGGAATTAAAAAGGGTTACCTGGCCTCTTTATTGTGGGGTTAATTTTTGTTTGTGAAAATGAAACTTCGACTATGAAAGAACACATTGGTCTAATAAAATATAGGGCTGATGGCGAGTTGCAATGCTCTTGGTCACTTGGAAACTTGTATTTTGTGGTGTAACATCATGGGAAAAAACCGAAGGAGCTATAGGGTTGACCCGCATGGCAAATTGCTTGATGAGTCTGTACTGGCTGCAAACCTGTGTTGATTGTGACATCTTGACGGTGATCATGTGTCTCTTTCATATTTTTAAGAAAAACTTAATTTAATTTCTTCATAAATCATTAGTTTCTGGAAGAAAGAAATTGATGACTCGTGATCACCGAATTTGACAATTGAATTGGATTATTGAGTTAAATCCGAGGCGAACTCCGAGTTGGGTTTTGTAACTATTCCTAGAACCCTCCATTTAAAGTCCTAGGAAGAAGTTCTTTTCTTTTTTAAAAAAAAAAATTTCTATAAAAAACTAATCACGGTTCTTAAAAGAATAAAATAAAAAATCAAATTCCGGTTCAAACCGAGTTGACACGGAGTCGATCACACATATAAACGCGGCACCTCTCTTCCCCCTCTCTCCCGCGAATATTTTATCTTCCTCAACGTCCAAATTTTTTATTTTTTATTTTTTATTCTTCTCATTTTCACCGCTTCGATTTCACCAATCCGTCTCTTCCTCTCCATAAATTTGAATCTCTAATCAATCACATTTCCTTTTCTCAGTTTTCGATTTCCAAATCTGAAATTACGAGTTCAGATCTGGTGATTACTCAGTAAGAAGTAATGAGTCGGTACGATTCGAACCCGTTCGAAGAAGAAGAAGTCAATCCTTTCGCTGTACGTGTGAATATACGTATTTTACTTGTTACATCTGTGTATGCTTATTTGTAATATTCGAGTATGTACGTAAATTATACGCGTATTCTTTTTCGAAAATTTGGATTCTTCGTAATGTAGTTTTTTTATTGTGTTGTTTGGTTGCTGAGAAAATGCGGAGGATTTTGAGAGAAAATTGAAGAAGCTTGGATCTTATTTAGACTAGGAAGAAAGTCACCCTATCTCTCTGTTTTTTTTTTAAATATTTGCTTAATTAAGGAGAGTTGTAATGTTAATACTTAATTTAGCAATATTAATTATAGATTTACATTCTAATTATTTTTATTTTTTAAATTTGAGTTGTTGAGATGAAGAAATGAAGCTCTTATATTTTGCTGTTTGTTTGGTAATGGAAGGATCAAGGAGGAAAGGGGAAAGGATCAGGACAGTCAAATTATGGCGGAGGCGCGTTTTATATGCCTGTAAGTTTCTGTTTTCTCTTAATTTTCATCATATTAGAATGAGTTTGGGGCCGCCGTGCTGGTTTGGACGTGGAAGTTAAGTTTAATGTGTAGGTGTAATATGATGGAAGATGAAAATTTTCAGTTGGTTGTAGGATAGTTTGTAGCATTGTTGAAGTAAGAAAGTTTTTCCCTGTCGAGAAAATTGTGAATCTTTTATGAGTTGCTATATTTTGTTTGTATGTTGGATCTGAGATGGTTATAATTGCTAGTCCAATATGAATCTCAAGTCTGGATGCTGAAACTTAATCTTAATTACTTGTTCAGTAGGAATGGAACCTGAGGATGAAGTTAAGAACCTGTAAGTGACATGCAAGGAGAAATGGGAACACTAGCTAATAATGCTTAATGTTTCTCTTAAAACACAACTTCTTTTTTTTATGGCCAATTTCTTGTTTAGTTACTGTCCTTTATGGATCTACTTGCTGCTGAGTGCCAGTCCCAAGCCACACCTGGATATAGTGTGTCAGATTTACTTGTTCTTGCATATGTATGTATGTTATGAATTGGTGGTGTGCTTATTTTTTGGTGTAAAGATTCTCCGGTAATGCTGTTAACTTATTCTCTCGTGTTTTGCTGTATTTTTGCAAAATTTCTAGAATCCCGGAAGTGTCCCCCCTGCAACTTCAAGGCTTTCACCCCTTCCTCATGAACCTTATGATCGTGGTGCAACCGTAGATATTCCCCTTGATTCTGGGAAAGTACTATAAATTCTTCAAGAAGTTTGTTCATGTAGTCACATTATCTGAATGTTGCTTTCTTATTTTTGTTTCTGTTCTGTCTGACTCTAGGATTTAAAAGCTAAGGAGAAGGAACTCCAAGCGAAAGAGGCTGAATTGAAGAGGAGGGAACAGGTGAGTGCTCTGTTATAGTGGCTTGTGTACATAGGAGTTTACACTCCCGCCCGTGCTCTTCAAGAAGTTTGGTCATGCAGTCACATTATCTTAAGGTTGCTTTCTTATTTTGTTTCTGTTCACACACACACACCCCAACTTTATTTTGGAAATCAATAACATGTTCAGGAAAATCCTGTTTGGCCAAAGATTATCGATTTTCGTTTTGTTGTCCTTGTGTTGAACTTCAAGAATCCATGAGTTTTGCAGTCAATGAAACCTTGAGAGTCTTGCAATTTCTTTCATTTTTAAACTGTATTATCCTCAATGGTAATTTAGAATCCATTTTCCTTTTGTTTTCTAGGAACTAAAACGGAAGGAAGATGCAATAGCACGTGGTATGTTTATCATATTGGTGTTTTTTTTTGTTGATAATGAGGCTGTGCACGGTGATATTTAGTTTAACATAATGTTCTTTTTGACAGCTGGAATTGTAATAGAGGACAAGAATTGGCCTCCATTTTTTCCGATTATCCATCATGACATTGGAAATGAAATACCAATCCACCTACAGAAGATTCAGTATGTTGCATTCACAACATTTTTGGGTATGTTTTAAATTCTACATCTTGGAAATTCTGTTTGATGGCCACTTGATATATTTTATTGTTTGCTGTCCCAGATAGTTAATTTTGTTAGGTTGTTCTTCAAGTCTCAGTCCTATTAGTGAAAATAAGGAGACAAGAGTTTCTAACTGTTGCATTTTCATCTCTAAGATGGACAATGCACGTTACTTGTCAGCATTTCATTTTGTTTAGTTGGGTTTAGGTCATTCCTGTGATCGATCCTGTAGCTCAAAGTGAAACAGTTCTGTTTAGTTGGGTAGAGGTGGATCAATTTGAGAAATGTTTTAACACAAACAACTATCAGCTGTGTGGTAACCTAATATCATGAAATTGCAGGTTTATTTGTCTGTCTTTCATGGAATATTGTAGCTGTTACCACAGCCTGGATAAAAGGGGAAGGTTGGTGCAAATCCATTCAACATATATAGTGCACGATCACATTACCTGTTTGTTTAAACTTGTTTTCTTTTCTAGGTCCAACAATTTGGTTTCTTGCTATCATCTACTTCATATCAGGGGTTCCTGGAGGCTATGTTATGTGGTATCGCCCTCTTTATCGTGCAATGAGGTATTCTTCTTTGACCGTTGGCCAGTGAAATTTCTTCTATAACTATATCTGTACTTGAATAGCATGTGTTTCCTATTCTGGCTATATTTTTTTGAAATGTTTCTGGATGCTGTAAGTATTTAAATATGATTATAGAAGCTTGATTCATGTGTTTGCAGAAATCAGAGATAACCTTATGTATAGTGTGGAAACCTGATCTTTCATGTTCAATGATAATGAAGCTGTAAATGATGATTACCTAGACATGGTTGATCGAATTTCATATGTGAAAGCATGATTTGAATTGAATATTTGAAGATCCAAACTATCATCTTGTAAAAGAATATGTACTTTTTTTAAGTTGTGGGAAGAATGTGATTTTGTTCACTGGTGTGACCTAAATTTACAAGGGAGGTCCAACCAAAAAGAGGGGGAGAGGGAGGTGGGGAAGCTGAAAAAAGGAAAAAAAAAGTGCAATGCCGTGTAGGAGGGATCATGTGTAGTTTATCTTCTATTAGGTGGCATGATAGCTTGGGAGAAAATCATAATCCTGTTATGCTGGATAAGAATGATTGTCAGACGATGATGTGTTTTGAACTTTGTCCTTGGTATATGATGGATGAATGGATTCAGATTAGCTAGATCCTTTTTTTTCACTTAGCAACATTGGACGGCTATGGTAATTTTTGTGCGTTCTTTTAGCAATAGGCTAATGAAAAATATAGGGAGGGGTCTTAAAGTACTTTCTCCATGCGTGCATCTCATTAGGAGAATTTGATGGTTTTACTTGTACTAGTTTTTTTTTCATTTGTTCATTATATGCATTATGAATTGATGTCCCTACTTTTATTTAATTTTGCGTCAACTCCTTTTGCAGGACAGACAGTGCTCTGAAGTTTGGATGGTCTTTCTTGGCTTACCTGGTAATCTCATTTATGTATTTCTTTCCCTTTTGAAGATCCTCTAGAAAATCCTTCATTTGTTGTTTCTGCGCTCTTCATGCAGCTCCACATTGGCTTTTGCATCTTCGCTGCTGTTGCCCCCCCAATTGTTTTCAAGGGGAAATCTCTTGCGTAAGTTTCTTTAAGAAGTTGCATTGAAGATGGTTCTTTTGCTAGAGAATCAAATACATCATAGCTTGTTTGGAAAATGAAACAACTATTCTGGGAAAGGAGGATTTTCTCACTCATTCAAATTTAATATTATCGCTTTTTTCTTCGAGTGTCTTTTCCTGAAATTTTGGGTGGACCGATTGGGTAGAAATTATACTTATCTGATCTTCTTTTAGTTTCTCTACTCTGCTAATGTTTGTTTGATCTTTTGTGGACAGGGGTATTTTGCCTGCTATTGATCTTATGGGCAGCCATGCTTTAGTTGGGGTAAGTTTTCAGCTTTGGTTGTTCATTTCTTGATAATGTCAGTGTACCTGCACTTCCATTATGAATTATTTTCTCACTTATTCTGAGCATAATGGGAGAAATGCATTCACATATTTGATCGTGAACTGTTATTAGGTAGATGTCCAAGCAAGTCTCACTCTAATAACATCACAATTTTTGTTTGCAGATATTCTACTTTATTGGATTTGGATTCTTCTGCGTTGAATCACTCCTCAGTGTCTGGGTTATTCAGGTTAAATAAATCCTTTTGCGACTTGTGCATGCAACCTTGCTTACTGTTTCATTATGGTTTTGCTCAAGATTCTTTGTTTGCTGGTCCTGATTTGCAGCAAGTCTACATGTATTTCCGAGGTAGTGGAAAAGCTGCAGAGATGAAGCGGGAGGCCGCAACAAGGACCATGATGGCTGCCCTATGACATTTGCTCCACTGGACAAAAATGCTTCTTGGATGGAACTAGAAGACTACGCTTCTTGCCCACTTTTCCCCTTCATACATAACGCGTCTTGCTTCATTATTAACCTTGTTCATGCGTTCATCTTTAAATACAATTCCTAAACAAAAGAACTTGACAGATTAGAAAATTGAATAGGATCGACTTCTAGACTCTAGAGTATTGTGTTCAGCCGAGATGTCGACTTAGACAGTGGTTGATACATTGTTTCTCCCTATAAAATGATTGGCACTGTATGTGAATTTGTTTTGCTCTTCTGGTGATTGTAAAGAGAGGCAAATGCCGAGATCACAACCAATGGTCTTAGGCTTTAATGGGTTGAGTCAAGACAAAGTTGGCTTGTTTTGTTCATGTCCAGCCATGTAAAGTAGCAGGAGAGAACATCATCTCAATACTAGAGGACATGAAATCGAATCCTTCGGGTAGTCACGAACAGCAGGTGCAGGAAACTTTGGTGTCGACGGATTGCATCTGCATCGATTGCTCTTGAATTTTGAACCTGTATCGCTTTTGTTCATGTCCATCCATGCATTTGTGCATTCATCAAATAAATTCTGCTTAGTAATGGAGTCACGGGTATCCTCCCTTTCACTTTATTTTATTTGCAGATCTCGGTTAAGCCACTTTGAGAAGGTTTCGTTCAGTCGAAAATTAAGCTCGGCTGGGCCTTTTGTTTTAGGTCCAGCTGGGTTTTGTTTTTTCTTATACCATCACACTGACCATGCATATAATTAAACAGCACAAAACCTTTAGTTTGTACTTTTTAGGATCTGTTATCGGATAAATATATGTGAATTTTGTATTTTGTTTTAATAATCACCACGAATATTGAAAAGTGCATCTTATATTTATAATTCCAAATATCTTCATAGAAAATAATCAAAAGCAATAATTTAGTCACGATTAGTGAAACATTATGCAAAATATTCAAATTCTAAATATGAAATAAATTGATTAGATGTGTCTTTTTTATACTTGTATATGCGCGTATTGCGTCGTTGAATGATACATGCGATTGACTAGGCATGATCAGGTATATAATTACCGCTGCCTTTTCAAGATGCATGAACTTTTCCAGGACAATGCATTAAAATTCAACGGTTCAGTTTAATTAAAACAGATCATCTATATGAATAAATTAATTCTTCCAAGCCAAAAAAAAAAGAGAAAATTTGGTCAGACAATTATCAACACAGCAATATATTGATCAGAAGGAAAACTAAACGCTAATATTTGGAGTAGCGCATGCAAAACAAGATGTTTTCTTTACCAAAAGTCTAAGAATATTACCTGAATGATGGCACCGAGCTAATAATTTCCTGTGAAGGGCTTTTCGATCCTTGTTTAGAGAAGAAGAAGCATCGATGGGGGGCATGAAAATAACGGTTAGGAGCGTGCAGGATCAGGCTATATAGCAAAATGGTAAGATTGTTTTGACTATTCACCAACTCAAGGTTTTTATATAAAAAAACTACATATTTATCAAAAACTATCTTAATTTAATAGTTTAAATGATTAGGTAAAATTTTATAATATAATTTATATTATTTTATAATATATTCTATAAATAAAATTTTCTTAAACTTTAAACTTTCATAAATTTATACTATTTTATATTTAATTTTTATCAAATATATAAAAATAATAAAATTTAAACTCATAATCATTTGGTCATAAAATTCTAATATCATATTAAAAAACTATTTCAATTCAATAATTTAAACTATTAGATGAGATCTCAATATATAATTTATATTATTATTTAATATTATTAAAATAAATAATATTATAAGAGATATTTGATTCATCAAAAATATAATTATTTAAATGTTTTTATTTGAGAAAATTTTATTGATTTATCCAAAATGATAATAACCCTTTTTTAATGTTATATTCCTATTTGTAAGCTATATTGAACCATAAATAATATAAAATAGACTTTCAAAATTATCCCCAGCTAAACTATGTTGGATATACTGTTGTTTTTTTCATTTTTAATGTTAAGAATCTAAAATTATTTAAAAATCAATATAATATTTTTTCAAGCTAATCAAACATCCCTATGTATTATATAAAGTAATATCATTTGAATTGTACCGCATGGATTTTCTGAGAGCACTTGGATTTGCACCCACGTTCGAACTGGCCAGATTTACAAATTCTCCGAACCCAGCCGAAAAATGGACAGAAACCTCATAATAGCCACCCACATTCCCTCTGGTCAACAAAGGCTACCAGACTGGCCTCCATGCTTGCTGGCCTTAACAATGACATTGTTGTTTCCAGTCTATGGCTCCCTTGCGTGCACGGTTCAGATCCTACCTCCATCACCGTCCTTGTAGTTGCAAACCCGACCGTATTTACATGTGGAACTAACCCAGAAAAGAACTCCTTCAACGAGAAAGGCAGTAGATCGGCCACCACCTCCATTAATGGATGGCTAAACAACGAACGACTCTTCCCCCTCATAAATTTGTAATCAATCACTTTTTTAATGTTTAGCCCTGGATTTGTTGTTTGTATTATATACTCGTTTACAGTCGAAATAAATGCTGCTAAAAAGAATTTTTTTTTATAAATATAACAGCAAGATTAAACCCAGCCTTGACTCACATACTCGACCAGAGCATGTAGGCAATTTAAGCAATAATTCAAGACCCTCACTTAACAAAAATATCTTAAAAATAAGTAAAATATACTTGTTAATCATGTTTTATAAAATAAAAATTAATCTCATTTAACAGAAATTTCTAAATACGAAACTAAAATTATTCAAGGAGACACTTGTTAGGCATATATAAAGAATTAAAAAAATATTTCTAAAATATTTTAAGATACCTCATTTATAATTTTTCCCAAAACTTCTATTAAGCCAGTTTTGTTGCATAATTGACCCAATTAAAGGCTAAGGTGACAGGTTGGATGGGTTAATGCTAATTAAATTATAAATTGTCATTATTTCTAAATTTTTCTTAAGAAAATGAAAAAGATGTTTAAAAAAACCCAGTTAAAATAAGTTTTTAACTTAATCATGAATCAATTTATTAAGTTAGACTAAATTAATTCTCATCTAATTTAATTTAAAATATAATCTAGAAATCAGGTTAATAAATCATTGAGTTGGCAAATCAAACTAAGAGTGTATTTATGTTAGTTTTTGTGCATATTTTTAGTGATGAGGCATCACTGAAAATTAAAAAAGCAATAGCAGAGGCATGAAAATAATAAATGCAAGGCCTAATTATACCTGTGTTTTGTGTTTTCCAAGGTAATACCCTATAATAAATGCAAACTCAACCGATAGCATAAACCAAGTTTAATTACACTGTATATTAAAAGGGGGTAGACTATTACTAATAATAAAAAAAATAATTGTTAATGGCTTCAATTTTATTATTCAAAAGCAGATTCGAAAATTCTTACAAAACAAATATCAAATGTCTGTGTATCTAACGGTCAAAGACCAATGAAGTTGCTCGATCTTTAACACCGCTCATGCAGATATAAATGCACTTGTCTGTCTATTTGATATTTCTGTGCTTGCCATACCACATCGCCCTCTCAAGTCCCAAAATCAAAAAACACTGAAGCGCAAGAATAACAAGACTAGAACACCATGGTTTGCTTTTGTTTTCTTGTTGATCAGACCCGGAAGGTGAGAAGAAGCAAGCCGGCAGCCGGAATTTGTTCAAGGTGTGGTGGTGGAGCAAGTGTAGCTGATATGAAAACTTGTACAAGATTTTGCTATGTGCCATTTTACTGGAAATCTTGGAGAGCTATCATGTGTACTTTCTGTGGAGCTGTACTCAAATCTTACCACTGAATTATTTTGTTTTAGAGGACTTCTGGCATGGTATTTCTTTCCCACTTAGTTTATAGAATTTTAATTAAGTTCTGTATGCTTTGGAGCTAATTATAAAAAACATGCTTAATTTTACCCCTAATTTCTCGTGGCTTGTTATAGAATTTTTTCCCTCTCCTGTTTGTACCATTTAAGTGAAATTTGCTTGAGGAAATCGTAGAAAACAGCATTGTTCTTTAAAAAAGGAAAAAAAAAAAGTTACAGAGAGCTCCTTCCCAAGAAGGAGATGTGCAATTTTTTTCTTGTTTGCACCAAAAAAATATAGGACAATAGTTTGGTCTGCAGTTTGTGCAGGATTTGTAATAAATTTACAGGTGGGAAGCTTTTAGTAGGAGGATGGAGATGGTTGAACAGTGAACAGTGATGCCTCATCAAGTGGAAAGGACATGGAAGGTGCAGTGTGGGTGATGCCGATAGCTATATGCATGTATGGCGTCTGTTTTCAGAAATAAATGAAGTGATTGAACCTTCCATTGACCTAAAACACGGCAGCAATTATACAACAATTAATTTTCTGTTTTCAAAGTTTAGGCTGCTCCAATCTTCTCCCAATTTCTTCATAATATTGAACTTAGTTTTCGTTGATGATCTAATTAAGGAAAAGTAAAGTGTTAACATCTCATAATATACATATGATCATGAAATAGCAGGAGGATGAAGATTAAGAGAATATCCCTTTTTTTTTGTTACTGAGGGATTCAAAAAAAATCCCAGACTATAATAATGCCATGGAATTGTCTCCTCACACTAGCTTATATCTTAAATTCTCAAGGAGCAGGACATTTTTCACAATCGGGCATTTTTCTTCTATAATTGTGAAATTATTCAATGGTCTTGATGCAATTGCAGTAATTGATGAAAATAATAATAATAATAATATATTTTGAATCAATTTGGACCATTATCAATCTTCTTCACATGCCTATTTATGTTTAATTAGGCCAGGGACATGCCTTTCATTCAATTCCCCTCGAAGAGAAATGATGCATATACAGCTGTGCCTGCAAAGGTGTTGAATGATTTGTCACTATTCATGTGAAATTAATGCCAGAAAGAAATTAAAGGGCATCGCTGTTAGTGTTTTTTTGTTTGTTTTCCAGTTTCAGCTCAGTAAAATCATGAGAAAGGACGTAATAAATGTTAGACTTGATGAGATTGCCAGTAGAATTCGAACATATTTATTTGAAGTGAGGTAGTATTTAGTTGATAAGTCCCGATCATAATAAATAAATTTCGTAGAGGGTTGAAAGTTGTCTCCCTTTTCTCTCCTTCCATGCATGCTCAAGGATCAAGAATCGTTCATATTAAAATAATTTAAATAGTGATTAAATGTTAATAATTTAGTATTTAAAAATTTATTTTTTTATGAATTCAAGTTTAAGTTATTGATTGTTTATATAATAATATTTACTAAAAATTTATATAATCATTAATTTCAAAACTCATAAAATTAATTATGATATATAAAAATTAATTTAAATATTTATATTAATCCAAAAAAACAATTATTTATATTAAATACATGGCATTAACATAACAAGTTAGTTATTAGCTTGAGAGCTGACGACACTTCTAAACTTTTTCATGTTAAAATCAATATATTTTCATGTTAATAATGACTCAGAAACTGATCCAAAAACCTAATATCGGTTACAGTATATCCATGTAGGCTGTAGCATGCAAATCTCCGATTGTTTTTGCCTGCAAAATGTGTACATATTAATGATATAAATAATATTTGTAGAAACTTATTGGATATAAATAAGAATACTGATGAAAAAAAATACTATCTGTAAATTACAATTGTAATAACTGGTAAAATAGAAATTATTAATAATATATTTTCTAACTATATTTTTTTTTGTTATTCTAATGATAAGTGTATTTTGATGAAATCAAGTTTTAGACATGGACCAAATATTTTATTGGTGTTTTTCTATTTTCTGGTGGTGATGCTTTATAAACAAAAACCAAGTTCAAAAGCATTATTTTTTACGCTATTCAACTTTTTTTATTTTTCAAAAAGCAATACCATAAGCAAAACCTCTAATAATCTATTATTTTTCTCCAATATTTAAATTAAAGAAAATAAAAAAACAAAACAGCGTAGCCGTAGTATTTGAGAATGTTGAAATTATTTTTTTTAATTTAAAAAAATTATTTAAAATTAATTTATTCTTTAAGTACCTATATTTTTTATAACTATTTCCCAGCAAACAATTCATTCAAATGAAAGTAAACTTCATGTACAGTAGGTTTGCAAAACGGTGATCTATCATAAATTCTGCAGCTCTTAGTCACGTTGTTGCGTGTAAAATAAATAAAAACAAATATGTTAAGAAATACCAATTAAATAAATATACATCGCCCATGCAATCTGCGTTGACTTTTGTTCTCAAATGCTTACAGTTTTTATTTTATTTTTGTAAAACCACTGAATTTTGTGGATTACCATCTAGCACACATAACCATTCAATGAGAGTTGACTAAAAAATATTCATAATGCGAATGCACAAATATGAATACAATTTTCCATCTAACTTGTCAAATGAAAAATCCACAATGAATTTTTTTAAAAAAAAATAAATAATAATGATAAAGAAATGTAAAGGTTTTTTTTATCAAATTTTCTTTAATAAATTATACCAATAATTTATAAGTTAATAATTTTTTTTATTAACATGATGTCTATACAAATAATGACTTTAAAGTTTATTAAAATCAAATTAGTGATTTCTAGAAAATAAATTTAAAATTTAACTAGTTAAGCTACATTCTTTAAGGTTTATAAGTTATAAATTTAAAATTTAACTAGTTGAGTTATAATTTTTAAGGTTTATAAATTAATGATAAATAACCCAAAATAATTGAATTAATGTTAAAAACACATTTCTTTCCTTTCTTGAATTTTAGATTTTGAACACTAAGGATTGTATTCTTTAAATTATTATTATTATTTAAATGCATTAGAGTGCTTTCTTAGAATCATCCAAGAGATAAGATTTAATTTTAGTTGACATGCAAACTAATTCGAGAATACCCCATCTAACAATAATAATTTAATTTTTTTTAAAAAGGATTAATTTGTTAGGTAAATTACAATAAGTGATTTTATATGATTTTTTAATTTATTATTTAAGTAAAAAGTTTTTCAGACTTAAAACTTTTACATGTTTATTGCTATTTTATAATTAATTTAATTTATTAATTTCATTATAAAGAATAAGATAATAAAATTTAAACTATGTATTTCTTGTTATATTTTAATTATTGGAGTAATTTGGATACCAATGAAACATTGAATTGTATTAATTTTATACTAGTATAATACAATTGTTATTTCTTGTTATTTTTATTTTTCAAAACAAATCTTAAAACAAGATCATTTTGAATTAATTTAAGTTAACCTAAGCTAATATACTAAATTAATGTGGCTAACTCATCCCCTAGACTAAAAATCTTGCTAGGCTAAATAATTTTTATTTAACCTATCAAGAAAATTCTAAAAAAGAAGGGATGAAAGGTAGGAGCCAAAATATCTTTCACACGATTCAAAATGCTGGCCCAGGAGGAGCCCAACCCACAGAAATAAGAAACCTTATCTCAAGGATAAAAAGCCCACGAAAAACCAAAACCCCAGTACCTTCCCATCTAGGGTTTAAGAGGCAAACCCTTGTTCCAAACAGAACAGAAACCTTAACTCACATACAGAAGGGGAAAGAAAAAAAAACAAACTTTATATAGTAGCGATAAAATTGTCTCTGTTTTTTAGTTATGAAATTTCATTGCAACATAGACTCTCCTCTCCCAAAATCCAAACTTAAAAATGGTGGGGTTTGTATTTGAGCCCTCAACTACTGAAGAAGAGAACAACCAAGTTTCAAAAGCTAGAAACTCTAAAGACCCAATTCAACCTTTTGATCAAAAGCTCACAAATTTCGCTGATTATTTTCTTGATTTTGATTCCATAGAGGAGTTTTTTGGGGACCCAGAAGGGGTTAGTTTGGATTTTGAGAAGAGAATGCAGGTGGAGGATAAACGGTTTGTTGTTAAAGATTTAACTGTTGATGGGTCTGATTTAGTTTTTGAAGAGAAGAAGGGAATTGTTGATGGGTCTGATTTGGAAGGTTTAATGAAGGTGAAGGGAGAAAGAGTGGAGCTTGAAAGAGGAGGGAGTTTGGAGTGTTCTATTGAGGAAGAGATGGGAAGGGTTAGTTTGGTTGCCGTGTCGAGTTTAGTTGTTGCTGATGGGGGTGGAAAAGTGGTGGGTGAAGACGCAGAGATAGATAATGGTGGTTTGATAAATGGGTCGGGTTCGGATATTGGTAATGGTATTGTTGTGAATGGAAAAGTGGTGAATGATGAGGACGAGAGAGAAAGTGAAAGTAGTGAGTCTGAGTCAGAGAGTGAAAGTATTGAGTCTTCTAGTAGTAGTGATGATGATGGTGAAGAGGACAGTGAGGAAGAGAAGCAGGAGGAGAGGGAAGTTAGGGAGGTAGTAAATAAAGAGTTAGATGATTTGGGTGACATGGAAGAAGGTGAGATAAGGAATGTTAATGGAGAGGAAATGGTTGGTAGGGATGATACTGATGTTGAAGTGTTTGAGGAGGAGGATGGAGACAAGATGGTTGAGTGGAGTGATTTTGATGAAGATGAGGATGCTGTTAATGAAGGATACCCTATTAGGTCGAAGAACGAACTCAAGGTAAATTGTTTCTGCTTTGATGCTATTCTATGTGAGTTGTTTTTTGCTTATTGTCCGAGGCTTTGGAATTGTTAAATCTTGCATCTCAAGTGTTATTGATAGTGTTAGTGTGATTTATGAAGTTAAATATAGAAATGCAAGATATTCATACACACGGTTTTTTTCCTGTTAAATAAATGTGAGGGTTTTTTATCATGTTCTATGATTCGGTCTGTCAATGTGCTATTTCTTATCTTTCCAGAAGATGAAGGTCAAACAGCTTAATATGAATACTGTTAGAAAACAAAATTGCGGTTATAGTTACTGGAGCATGGCCCAATTTGCATCTGTTGAATACGATGAAGAGCTAACTGAGGCAGAATTGTCAATAAATCCTATGCAAATTATTTTCGCTAGCTGTGAGAAACTAAATAAATTGCAAATAAATTTTTCCTTCTCTATTTAATTTTCACTGATTTTTATGATTTTACATTAACAGGTTTATTGCTTTGATGATGATAATTCATTTTAGTGGTTATTGCTAGTTTAAACATAGGATTTTTTTGTCTTGGCTCCTCTGTTTGTGATTTTCTATGGACCAATACTGTAATGTTCATTGATGACAAGTACGCATAGCATGACTTCTCCTTTACATTCCTAACTAAAGTGGCAGATTGAAATTTGATCCAATGGCTTACTATTCAAGCATTTTCATGTTTTCTTTTTATGTCATATTGCTTATCAGATAAACTGTATCAAATCTGCAGTTTCTCCCTCCAGTTCCTCCAGTGGTTGCTTCCTTGGAACCACATCATCAGATGCAGGCTGTTGGAGCTGTTTTGTCGGTAAGTCCATAGAAGCGAAGTGCATAGTTTTTTTTTTAAAAAAAAGAAAATAAAAATATAGGCTTTAAATTTAACGCAAGTCTATCTAAATCACAACTATTTTTGCTTTTCCTATTAATTTAAGCTCATGGATTGACTTTAGATTGGTGATAGCTGTTCCAGTAAATCCTGTGTTCTTGATTTTTCAGGCTATAGGTTCCCAGGTTATAGTAGAAGGGGTGGAAAAGCACAACCCTTTGAATGAGGGTTCTATCCTTTGGATAACTGAAAAGAGATCCCCATTGGGGTTGATAGATGAGATTTTTGGACCTGTCAAGAACCCATACTATGTGGTGAGATACAATTCAGAGAGTGAAGTCCCTGGAGGGATCCACAATGGTACTGTGATATCTTTTGTTCCTGAGTTTGCCAATCATGTGCTCAATGACAAGAATCTTTACAAGAAAGGGTATGATGCATCTGGTGAATACGATGAAGAGCTAACTAAGGAGGCAGAATTTTCAGATGATGAGGAAGAGGCAGAGTACAAGAGGATGTTAAAAATGTCCAAGAGGGGAATAGATTGTGAGACGGTTGGAAAAAAGAAAAACAACAGAAGGAAGGTGAAAAATAGGGGGGGTGGTTGGAAGAGCAATAAACCTTCAGGGGAGCAAATACCTACTGGTGTAGATCAGCTATCACCCCATCAAAATTTGTTCAATTTGATCAATGAATCTTCTGTTGGAACATCATTTGCTCCAGGGCCACAGACAACTGGTGTTTTTACTCCAAATGGTGTATGGGTGAATGAGGGGCCTCCTCATCAGCCAGTGACTTTAGCAATTCCAGGTGGATTTCCAGCTAATAATATGCCTTGGGCTGCAAGGAGTCAACTTCAGCATCCCTATCATATACCTAAGGCAATTGGCATGCCAATTCAGCCACAGTTCAATCCTTGTCAGGGACCACTTCCTAATGCTTTCTTCCCAGGCGGACATCCAAATTTCTTTGCTGGACCTACATATCCTCCATCATGGCCTGCGGTTGGAGGGCAAAACTACTTTAACCAAGCTGCATTTGGAACAGGATTTCAGGTTCAACCTAATCCCCAAGCTATGAATACAATAGAACAAGGAATGATGTCCAGAGGACTGCCTTTAGAACAGAACTGCAGTTTTCAATCACCAGCCATCCCTCCTGGCAACATAAAAGCTCCTCAGCAATTCAACATGGGAGCCTCTTCCAGCCATGGAAGGAAACCTTATCGAAGAGGGGGTGGTCGTTTTTCAGGTGGAAGAGGCAGGCAGCCATCAAACTAATTTTTGTCTATAACGAGCTGTAACTTAAAATAGGCTTTGACTGAGTGGACCAGCAATGTTCTGCAGACCTGCCTACTTTTTGTAAATTATCTCACATTGATGTCTGTGTTAAAGAAAATGTTTGCTACATTGCTTTTCTGGTGCTGGATTTACCTCATTTACAGTTAGTGCTGCGATACTTCTCTCGCTTTTTTTTTTAATCCTTTTTCTAGTTCTTTATTGTAGTGCTCTTTAAGAATTGTCTAGCAAGGTGGGGTGGTTGGTAATGGTTCGTCATTGTTGCAATTTGTACGTTCATGGTGGTTGCGAGAGCCTAAGGGATCCTTCGCAGCAAATTCTGGCTGTAAGGACTGTCTTGTATTCTTAATACCTTAAAATTTTCTGTGCAAGCTAGGTTCTGCTTCAAAATTTGTCGTCTTCTTTGCAGGTATTGATTGTGAGAGTCAATCCAAATTCCATGCCCCACTTATTTGATCGGCTTCCTCTCTGTTTTGCTAGCTAACCATTCAGCTCCCACCCCCTCCTCCTTTACTTCTATGTGCTTGTGCAAGCTCATGGCAATTCACAGGTGCTGAAGTCTGACCAGCCTGATGGCTGACAAATCACCTATTATCTGTCTTTGTATTTTGCTAGATGAGGGTGCTCATAAACCATAACCAGTGATTTGATTTTCACATTACTAAACGATATACAGAAATGAGCAAGCATAGGGAATTTTGTTTCCATTAAGATCATGCTGTTAAATATAGTGACGGAACATTTCATAAAGCCCGTTGCTTTGGGCTTTACGTTTTTTATTTTAGTGGCCTAAAAGCATCACCGACATGTTTTTCAATTTCCTTATCAATTCACTTCTAATTTCCTTCCAAATCTAATCAAATTTGGAGAAATTATCACCATCAAAGCAATCGAATGGTACCAAGAACTTTTGGCACTTCTATGACTAGTTGACTTCACAACTACACTCGCTCACCTTACTCAGCAAAATCCTAGAATAGTGTTCTATTCTTTAGTCCTTGAGTTTTTGACACAATTATAATGTAGTCTTTGCTGTTTCCTATAGCTTTGTACCTTAGGTTTTCTTGCCAGGTTTTCAGCAAAGACATATCTTACTCTTTTTCATAATTTTATCGTTGAGTGTTTTAAAACAGTAAAAACATGTTTTTATGTAACTTAACTTCTTAAAATTCACTTTAAAATTGTTTGACTTTGATATTGAGACACTAACGCAACAAGGGACTAACTTATAAGTTATCAAACATGAAATACCAAGTTATATCTATATCCAAAATTAGGTACCAAATGAGTATTTATTTTAGTGTTACAACCTCGTTTTAAATTATTTTTCTTTTTTATAATTTTGATATGATACTAAAAATAAAAATTAAAAATATATAAAAAACACCTTTCTTGGTAATACTAAACACACTAATTCCGAAAGTATGCATCAATACGATATACGCCCACCATTAATTCAATTTCACCATTTTAATTTTTATACCACCCCAGCTCAGCCATCTCAACTTTCAACTCTGTTGTCAACCAATTTTTCCAGTGGCCGCTTGATGATGGAATAGGAACAGAGGAAAAAGACAGTACCAGGAGATATAAGGATGTAAAAGAAAAAATAAATGAGATAAATTGCTAAATTTTGAAGTTCTATACCAGCCAATGAGAACAACGAATGCCTAACTCACAGACTGGAATTTCAAGTTCAACATGAGAAAATGTTACTCAACAATGCCATGGAAAGGCGCCAAATAAAAGGGGGATATCAGGACTGCTAAAGCATCATTGTTTTGAACTCAAACTTTTGCATTCCTGGTGAAGTCAGTGCAGGTTTGGCAGCTGCAATCTGGGAAACGACAGATCTCACACCCAAAGCACACACAGGAAGTGCAGCCCTTGCATGTTGGAGAACGGGTGCAACCTCTGTATACCCTTCGACTTGCTCGTTCTTCATCATCATCACATGTTATTCTGAAATACGAAAAAGAAAACGTCTGCATTATTCATTTCAAACTTGACATGTGGTTGTAAATCCTTGAAAACCCATGAAACCACAACATAGTTAAATTTATACTGGCAAAATTTGCATGCAATGGCAAACCACTTTGCTGGGGACTAACTTCAACTTTTAAAGACAATCTAGTTAGATTTATACATTCAGGTTGTGCATCAGGCATGCTTAATCATACGTTAAGTTCATCTGATAACTGCAATAAATTTCATAACTCATGGAGCCATTCAAAACATTGTCTAAGTGTAAGAAAGAAACACAACAATGGGAAAATAGATGGAAAACATGACAGCCCATGAAGAAACACGGGTGCATTTGCTTCTTCAAAAGAGATGCATTTATGAAGCAATCAAATTTGGGAAGCAATACAAGAAATAATCACAACGAAATATAGAGTGAAAGGGTGGCAGAATATAAAACTTGGAAATGTTTCAAATTCTGCAAATGGGATCTCAATAAGACCTGTTTAGAATGTAAACATGCTCCAGCAATTATCAAGTACAAACATTTTCAGTGGTATTTCCTCACATTTCACTCAGCACAGATACGCTATAAAAGTAGAGTGAAATTTAGAAAATAGAATTACTTAAAGCTTCAGAAATTTAAACACGCATCAAGCACAATTATATCTCTGTTTTTTAATATTTTTCAACATGCTAATAAATGGTGCTTAATTCATGGAAAGCCTGAGGAAAACTTAAGAAGTTCTGCTCTTGCAACATTTTTAGAATCCAAATTTACAAACTTGGCAAATGCAATCATCGGAGGATAAAAATTGACAAGCATAAACATACATCATAACAGAGATCAAATGAAAATGCTTCATAAAGAGAACACTTGTTGAAAAATGTCCAGAAAAAAGATAAAATGCATGAAGTCACTATTCATTCTTATAAATCTGAAATCCTTCTATGACATACCAGAGATCATATCCTTTATTTATGACGTATTCAGCAAGAATATCTTATTTCTTTAATCCTCTAAATGTCCTTTAGCTCTCTCCTATACCTCTTAATAAGAATAATCTATCTATCAATGAGGATAATTTACTTGGCCAGATATCAGCCTAATCATGTAAAGTTGAAACCCAATCGACCCATAGCTCACTTGTATAGAGGCTTCTTCTTGGCATCAAGCATTAGTCATATAAGCATGAAGGTGCATTATATAACATGAGCTTTTGTTTCTAAAGCATCTGCATACTTCCATCACCGAAATAGTGCAATATTCCATCTTCCATTATCAATGTCCATCCAAGATAATTATTCATGTTATGAGCGATGATGCGCTAAATTCTATGTAAGAATCACAAGTCAACAAAGTAGAGATGCAAATAAGGCAGCACAACAAACGAAATTGGAATGAAAAAAAAAATTGAATCCATAGCCTCCTTTTGCTCTCTAAAGCGTGTTCAACCACGTGAGAAACTTTACCGGTTGAGCAACATAGAGAAAAAGAAATAATCAATACATGTTATATTAAAAACTGCAAAAAATGACTGAATCTCTACACACGCATGAAATGCATAGTCAGGATCTAGCTTTCAATGTTAAAAAGAAATAGATTTTAGAATCATGGTTCAAAACGGCTGATGAACTAAAAACTTCATGAAGATCAAAATAAAGCAAACCATCAACAGTCAGTGATTTTATTTTCATTTGATGCAATGTAATGGGAAACTTACTTGTCAAAAGGCATATCAGCACATTTCCAGTTCGCATCAGCCAAAGCATCATGGTGAATCTGACACTCCTCTTTGGTCCGTAATCGGAACCTGCGTTCCTTATTACATTCACTACAGCGAACAAACTCATCACGGTGACAAACTCGTCCATTATTTGACCTGTGGGATCCATTGCCATTTTTTGAGGCCTGATTGTAGTATTTGAGCAACACAGTCTTTGACAATGGAACCTTCTCCCCATTAACTATGACCCAGACATTGTTCTTCCATTTTCTAGCTGTCTCTCTTCCAGAGTGCTTTTCAAATGCAGCAGGAGTCATCGTATCTGTTATCAACCATTCAAATATTTTCAGAAAATAAAACAATAAAAAAATATAAACTAATATTAAAATAAAGAGGGGCAAAAGGAATATACTTCAATACAAATAGCTATGATCACATGCAGAGAACAAATGAAAGCTCCACAAAGTCAAGTCACATAGAAGAAGATATTACAAGGGAAGCATCCTTAGAATGCAATAAATTTTAACATTCAGGAGCACCAACGGCCATTTTTCAGAATTGTTGGGAGGTTATCAAGTGATTGAAACATTAGATATAAGCCTAACTGGACTACTGAGCCAGACATGATGCCACCTTCTTCTGCAGGAGACACAGAATGGCCAATTGAGCCACAAGGGAGCAGTTGCATAACTTGGCTCTAAAAGTTACCAGGAAAGTCCAGCGGAAGGTAGTTTAACTCGTGAGTATTGAAAATAAACAGTATGACATTTTTCTCCTTTCAGTGAACGGACCACAAGAGCTATTCTTACGAACAGAATGCATTCCCTTTCCTAAGAACCTAACTCTTTTAAAGGGTAAAGGCTGCCCTTCCTGCAGTCCAAACAACTTTTACTATCAAGACCTTGCAAGTCTCCGGTCCTCAACAGATGTCGAAACCTCCACTTACACTATCCCAAGGCCTTGATTTTCCAAGATGATATCAATTCTTGAATCAACTCTGAGGAGTTGCAGGCACAGGTTAGACAGGCCTTCCAGTTGCACTGTGGCAAAATAAAAGCAATGTCAAAGCAGATGGATCTTGAGTTGTCAGAGGATGAATCCTAACTTAACATTACGTAGCCAGAAGCTCATGCACACAAAGACGTTGTCCCAGCTTAAGCATCGGCGTGCATGATAGCCCTTTAGAGGTCAACTTCCGAGATTGATCCCAGCCAGTAACCATCCTTGCACAAAACGACGGATTTTTTTCATAGAGTCAACCTTGAATTTGAACATAATCTAAAGCAACAACAGTAAGGTAGAGAGCTATAAGGATAGAGTTGCCAGAGGGAGTACTCTAAAGTATATATAAGAGTGCCAGGTGATGCTACACTAAGGCTTACTCTGTCCAACAGGAAGAACAGAACTCTGGCATCAGAAACCAAATCTTAGAGCACCAAAGTCAACCATTGTAATCAAAACAACAAAAGCAATGCAGCTCCATCATAAGGAAGACCACTCAAAGACCACTTTTTGAATCAAAACACAAGCTTTAGTCCAATCTGAACCAGAAAATATCAGGTTGAAAAAGTCCACAGACAAAACTGCATTATCTAGTTGAGCAATGGCATGCACAACCCACTCTCTCAGACAAAACAACATACACTTAGAGATTGTAATAATACCAGAAAACAAAATTGAAACCATACAACTGGCTAAGACCTCTTGTCACTTTTGATTAGAGAAGAGACTGATATCCATCAACGTCAAAATATAACTACATAAGACCTATTCAACACGCATAAAAATCAAACCCCATTTCATTAACAACCTCGAAAAAAGACAGTACAGAAACCAAGACAAAAATTTGTTAAAAACAAGAGACCTTCATCGCAACCAGGAGTGCATTCACATGTGATTTCAAGTTCACCATTGATAAAACCCCTAAGCCTACCAACAGCATCGCCATATCTATGGCTGGTACACCCACACGTCACTTCTATGTACTCTTCACCTCTCTTGACCCCACTCATCTCTCTCAACTCTTCTTCACTAAACAACACCGCCAGCTCTCTCTCAACCCCATTAGCCATGTTTGCCCCCCTTTCAAAAACTCTCCCTCTTCTCCTCCTCTCGAAAAAACAACCAAAACCCAGATGCCAAAATGAGATCTTTAAGCCAAAAACACCAAAGAAATAATAATAATAATAAAAAAAAAGATATAGGATTTTGAGTGATGGGTATTGATAATAATAACAAAACCCCACAAAACCACAAGGTTCAAAAAGGCTAAAAAAAGAGAGAGAAAGTCTCAGGCTTTCTTAAGAAACCCGAGTCTCCAAGAGATCTGGTGGAGAAAACGTTGAAAGTGTCATCAGATAAATAGCGATGAGCGGAGGTCGTTGTTGTGTGGTGATTTTGGACAGAGAGAGAATGAGCTAGCTAAAGGTTCGTCGGGGTGTGTGTGAGAGAGAGAGGCAAGGTTAAAAATCCCTTTTTATGTGCTAGAATGAGTGCTATTTCCTAATGCTAACCTTCCTTGTTGCATGACATGACACGAGAGAAGAAAATAAATATATATAGAGAGAGAGAAGAGAGAGAGATTTGGGGTCAGCCAGGGGACGGGGGGGTTATGGGAAGAGCCAGTGAGAAATCGAGGTTTATTTACCGTATAGCTCATTTAATTGAGGGGTTATGGATATTTTTTATTTAAAAATATATTAAAATAATATTTT
>NW_011499933.1:311368-377300 GCF_000495115.2 Populus euphratica
CTGGTTTTGTGGTTGTATAATATTTTTAATTAAAATAATATTTTTTATTTTTTATTAGATTATATAAAAAATTTAAAAATAAAATAAAATTTTATTTAAAAAAAACATTAAATCATAAAACAAAAATACATTGAAGATCAACAACTTGCACCATGTGGTTGAGCAAAATTTTGCTACTTTTCAAGCCCAGGTTAGGTTGGAGTTATTCGAAGAGTCAAAGAAGTTGTGTGAGGTCTCTAATTTTTAGAATTTCCTATGATTTTATCATAATCAATGAAAAGAAAGGGGAGATTTTTATTTTTATATTTTTGTTATGAAAAGGATAGCTTAATTTAATGTTTAAGTTATACTCCCATCCGATGATAAAATTTATAGTACTCGAATTATAATTTATGGATATTTACCATATAAAAGACTACAAAAAAAATAATAAGAGAAAAGATTTAAATAAATAATAATTTTTCAATAAGAAAGAGAATTCATATCATTTTTTTTGTGAGACCATATGTATTTTTTTTAGTATTTAATAATTACAATTTAAGTGCAATAATTTTTTTTATTATTATTATACAAAGACAAATGTGGTGGTGATGTAGCCATTATTATTATTATTATACGAAGACAAATATGGTGGTGATGTAGCCATATTAGCGATGAATTTGTGCATGTAATAAGCAACAAAAAAACAATATAGGAGTTCTTAGTTTCCAGGTTTGACAATGGTGGCCATGACGGCTAGGCATGCTTTCATGTACGATCTAGAGGTTGTTGCAGTATGGTTTAAAGACGGTGGTAAATTCATAAAATGTCTCATGTGGTGGAGATTTTCAGTGGAAACTGTTGATCGCAGGACCACCTAGAACCTCCTTAATGGCCGCCGGATTTTGATGGTGAATTTATTTTGCCGTGATCAAAAGGAAACCCTCCATTGCTACAATGACTTCAAATTAAATGCGGATAATTGATGAAGAGGATTCATTATTTTGATTTGTGGAGAATACATTTAATTCAATTACAATACCAAGTAGAAGGTTTATATCCAAGTTAAGATATACATGTTTTTATCAAACAAGGGCTCTAAGAAATCTATTTTCTTTTATATATATATATATATATATATATATGGATATGGATATGGATTATCTATTTAAAATTTTATCTTCAATAGATTTAATTTTAAATGTAAAAATTGATGCAATATTTATCCCTTTATTATTACTTTTAAGGGGAAAAAACAGCAATAATAAAGACGAATTCACTTACTATACAAGTAAATAAATCAAGGATAATTAATTTAAATATATAGTTAGTGGATGAGTTTAAAACTTACTAAGTTCCAATAAAATAATTGAATACATCTACTAAATTCAAATCTAATGGTCCAGAAGCTGTCGTTAATTATCAGCCGACATTAAAATCGTTGCAAATTGCAATATTATTGGATATATTTTGAAAAGAGAGAATGAAGTTCACGTAACTAATAGGAAGTGATTAATTAGAACTTGAATACCTTAGATTTAACTGGGCTAAATCTAATAATAGTGTATTTAAATCTTTGAAACAACTACAAGTTATTTATTTATTTATAATAATATAACGAAATAGGCCCAGAAACCGGGTTCAAAACTATACCCAGAAAAGGCAATAGCCTAGGGAGAGCGGTGCCACCTTGGAGGCCACGGTACATGATACGGGCTGCCAAAAGCTGGCTGAGGGAGAGCAAGCTCTTCGCTGATTAAACTTGTAAAAGATAATTATTTAATAGCGGTAAGTGATAAAAATTTAAAATTACAAAGTTAGTTTTTTTTTAAATTTTAAATTTGAGTTATTAGTTATTTATATAATAATTATAAAAAATTTATATAATTATTAACTTTAAAATATATAAAATTAATTATGATACATACAAACTGATCTAAATATTCAAATATAAAAAACACTTATATCTATTTAAATTAATTACAAAATATAATATATAGACTTAAAATCACTTGCTTTATATCAAAGTTTGCCATCCCATCATAAAAATAGTAGTTTTTGTATACCTGATAAAATATCATATTAAAAATAAAAAAAACTTGAGTTAGTGAATTAATAATAGAATAATTTGAGGAATATCATGTTAATTAAAATACATTTTTTTAAAAATAATATGATTTAATTATTATTTTTAATTTGTAGTTATAATTTGATCGGAACTTAATCTATATCACGTTACGAATGGAGTGTTGCTGGATCAAATGGCGAAACCAACTTTAATAATAATAATAGAGTTATTTATTTAATCCGGGATCATAGGTCATAATTGCTGAGTTGTCATCGTTGAAGCCAACAAAGAGAACCTTGTCACGAGTCATGTTCAACTTGGAGCTACCCAAGGATTTCCTCTGTTCATTAGGTCATGTTTTGGGCTTTTTTTTCCACTTTCCTTTATTTCTTTTCCTTTTCTTTTTTTGGGCATTTTCGTGTAAAGAAAAAGTAACCTCTAACCATAAAGTTGACATCCTCTACTATCACGTATCTCCCACACTTGTGTCAATTAATTCTCCTGTGTTTCTCATATGGAGTCCTAAACATTAAAGATTAATAATAATAATATTAAAAAAATTAATTTTTTACAAAAACACTGTCGAACAACAAAAACGAAACTTACCTTGAAAAACTCTTTTACCGAGAGTCCAGATCGCCACAACTTTTACTGTATATGGCTGGATCATTCAAAGAGACTTCACACTTTTCATTATTGAAAAACACACCAATGATTAGTGGTCAAAGGGGAAGATGAGAATTCGTGGCCTCCGATGCACAAATTGGGAAAAATGAGGAAGTCCTTTGATTACAAACTAGGCTTCTTTTTCAAGTGCCCACCTCGTTTTGTATTCCTACTGAACAACTTTATCTTATTAATTAGTATTTTGTTCTTCAGACTCACTCCTTCAAAGTATGCATGGTTTTGTTTATTTCATTATAAAGTGAATGATTGCAATCTCAATCACGCATGGAAGTTGCGCCCCCATGCTATGCATCTCACCTCCTTGTGTTTGTTGCAGGAATTCTTTTTTTTTTTTTTTATCAGGACTCATCGGTTGTGCCAGAACAATTTCGATCGAGGGCTGCGTGAATAGTGTTTTAAGATATATAAAATAAAAAATATATGTTTGGTTAAAAAATTAAAATAAATATATTTATGCAGAAGTTTTATAATAAGAGCTGTTCTCTATATCCCATTATCTTCATCTTTTTTATTTCAAAACAGTAATTAAATCAGTACTGTTTAAAAATATGATGGATTTTAGAAGGAAAAAAAGTATTTTAAAATATTTTAAAAAAAAATAGACCAAGTTTATGTAAAGATTTGTTCAGTTTGTGTGATTGTAATAAGATTATGGTTTAATTGTAATAGGAAAGGGAACTGATTACATTATTTTGGCTGAAATTTTTGTAATAATTATCAGGTTGTCAAGAATAGTACTCATCTTAACTTGTGCTCACTTCATAAACAAGGTCACTAATTCCGAGTCTTTGAGCACACGAGACTATTTTCTCTGAATGCAAGAACAAGATCGCTGCCAGACATGAGTTTGCTTTTCTGTGTCCACTGTCCATTGTTGTCTGCACGCACATATGATCTTAGTTTAACCTACAAAAGCTTGCAAAATGTGCCCCTTCCTCCCCCGTGATAAGCCGATTTCACGGTGGTTTTGCCAGGAGAAACCAGGACAAGTGAGGAGTCTACTGGATGGATAGTAGATCTCGCCTGCTTTTATTGCCATTGGTCAGAAAGCAAGCATCTTGTTGCCCTGCTTGTCACTGCATGCTAAGTAGCTGCTATCGAACAAAATGAAGGCATGAGGCAAGAAAATCCTGTGCCTGATACACATGTCTGAAGAATGGCATTTTAAGATATCATGACATGACATTTCTCATCTACTGATAATACCTCTGTGATTTATGACAATGTCTGCATTAAATCTAATGCTCCATTCTAGACATATAGAATAATCACTTTTGCTATGCTCAGAAGGCATTAGTTCCATAACAAGAACATTTGCATGCCAGCATGTCGCACCAAATTGGCATGTCAAGAAAAAAGTTGGCTTTCAATGGCAAGAAGCCCTATGTGATTCAGCCTGTTTTTCTTCAGTGCTGCTTTTCTTGTGTTTCTTCAATGAATTTCGAGAAGTCATGATAGCTGCGCTGGAAATTTGTTATAATTAGAAAAATTATGGATGAATGATAAATTACTTCTAAACAACCTTTGTCTTTCTACTAAAAAACTTTTAATTATTTCATATTTAATTTGATTAATTAAAGGTTATTGATAGTAAAAATTAATTCTTGATTTATAGTAATTTTAAAATTCACTATAAAAGATGAGGGAAGAATTTTTAACTTGAGTTTTTCAAATTTTACATTTTTTTTCACCTCACTTTTCGGTGTTTCTTTTTTTTTATGTTTTTATTTTTCTTTAAAATCTAGAACTCGGGTTTATTTTATTTTATTGAGAGATTTTTAAGCTACATAATATTTGGTTCAAAGACCTTGTTTAAAAGTGCATTAAAACCAAAATAGTGGTGATGGAATATTGGGAGGTATATTGTAAACATTGTAGTTGTACAAGTAAAGAGCAATAAAATTTTAAAGATAAATGATTCATCTTTAACAATAATAAAATATTTATTACTTTAAAATGCTTTAACAAGTACCTTTCTTGTTTTAAATTTTTTATTAGTATATATGCTAGGTTTCTTGATTTTATATCAATTGCAAATATATCTTTAGTATGCATACTAATATTCTTTATTTTTTATAAGTGAAAACATGTTTGCCATTAATTATATTTTTACATGCTTATATATTTAAAATCATATGAAATCTAGTCTTTCATTAAAAGCTTTTTTGTATTTAGCATGCTTTGTTATAATAAAATCATCGTTTATGAAACTCTAGTTTTACAAACTAATAGATCATCGATTATCAATTATCAACATGCGCTTCAATCATCAATCAAAATACTAAAATAAAAGTTATAGTGATTTGTTGTAATACATGCATGATTTATATGTTAATATACATACATATTAGGTGTGTTATGTATCTATTAACACTATAACCCATGTTATGCAACATACGAGGTCAAGTTTTTTCTAATAAAAAAAAATAAACTCAAGCAATGATAACATTTTTAAAAGAAAAACAAATTTGGAACCAGGCCATTGATTTAAATTGGTTGAGTAAGCTTGTTTAATTTAATAGTATGCTTTTATATATATATATATATATTAACATCAACAACTAATAAAAATAAATGTTTATTAATATTATGAAAATATACCTTCCAAATATTCTTAAAGGGTCTCAGCGATCTTATTTGATAATTAAAAAAATAAGAAATGATAACCTTATAAAGAGAAAAATAAAAAGATTATAAAACTCAATTACCAACAAATCAAATATTAAAGAACAAACTAAAAGAATCAATTTTAAAAAAGAATAAAAAAACCTAACTCGAGTTAACTTGTGAAATTTACTATCTGGTCATAAGACATGAATAACCTCATATAAAGAAATTGAATAAAACACTAGAGGTCAACTCTTAAGCAAATTAACATATGAAAAAAGAAATTAAAAAATATAAATAAAATTTGTGCAAGCCCGAATTAATTCAACTAATTTATAACTCGAGTTATTAGATCAGAATAACCCTGTAAAAATAAAAATAAATAATAAAAGCTTAATAATCTAATATTAAATGACGAGATTAAAAAAATAATTTTTAAAAAATGACCTAAAAAGCCGAAGTCAAATTCGACTAATCTTCAAAACATATAACTCAAGTCATAAGACTAAGATTACCCTATAAAAGACAAACACCAAAAAATATTGAATCAAAATTCTTAATTATCAAAGTATCCAAGGATGAATTTGAAAGGAAAAAAAATCAAGAAAAGAAAAGAATTAAAAAAACAAAACAAATTACAATAAAAAGAATGAAGAACAAACCTAGTAGAAAAACAAAATGAAATAAAACAATGAGGGATCAAATTTAAAAATACAATAAATGAAGAAAATAATAAAAATATAGTATTAAAATAAATGAGGATCAAATTGGATATAAAAATTAAATGAAATTAAATGTCAATGGATAAAATTGAAAAAAACATCATCTACAAAAAGCATTAAAAAAATAAAATTAAATTAAAATTGACACAAATACAATTAATAGCACACTTTTAAATTTTTAAAAGGTTAGTGTGAAATCCAAGACAAGAAGAGAAAAATAAAAGAAGAAAAATTGGTAGTTTATTACCAATACATCCTCTACCTCATAGAAGATCTTGGTGCACCACTCCAATTATTATTGTGAAAGGTGATGTTTTTAAATCGGATAGTATCGCATGTGTTACCTGCTTACTGATATGTGCAACCATTTTTTTTTTATCAATAATATTAAATCAATAATATTAATGTATATTAAAATATTAAATTGTTATTAAATCAACTTAAATATAATGAAAAAACTAGAAAAAAATACACTTAAATGCCCCTGTATGTTACCTTAATTTTTTGTTTTGTTTTTGAGAATAATTTAGTTATAATATTATCTTTAGAAAAGTGAAAAGATAAAAAAACTTTTAGATATTAAAAGTGACTAATTTTTTGCTTAGTAAATAAGTTATTTTATTATATATAAAAAAAATAAAAAAATTTTTTTATTCACGATAAATATAATAATGATTAATAAATTATGAGAAAGAATCAAAATATCAAATATACTTGAGATTTTTCTTTTTTGATAATGACAAAACTATTATTTTATTGTTACAATCCATCACGAACTATGTTTTGGTGAATAGTCATTCTATTTATTTATTTATTTAGTGCTTAAATATCAGCTTTTCCATCCTTAATAGTTATTTCCGTAGCAATTTGATTTTTTTATAATAAAATATATTTTTAGATAATTTTTTATATACCGAACCCAAGTTATTTCCTCGTCGGAGGACTTCACAAAAGTCAACGAGATTTATAATAATGTTAACTCTCACCTACTTCGAATTTCGAACCCGTTGGCATTGTGCAGGCCATAGGGAAAGCTTGCTTGTAAGTGAATATTTGCATGACTTGGATGCAAAGATGACAATTCCATCCAATTGTACGGACGTTTGGTGTAATTTGATATCGATCGAATCGAATTTTTATTCTGATTGATTGAAATCAAATTAAAAAAAATATAAAATCTGATTTGATTTGACTATGATATACAGAGGTAGGTACCCCAATCTGCCTCACGATTTTTTTACCTTTTTTATTTTATTTTATAGATTTATAATTTTTTTAATATAATGCGTCTATTCTTATACTATAATTCACGGAGGATTTTTTTAGCATTATATAGAAAAAGATATGCTTTGTTTTTTAAAATTTATTTTAATTAAAAAAAAAATCAAGTGTAGAATAGAATAGACAATGGGTGGAGTAAAGTAGAACGCTAACCTAATTTATTGCTATCGGAACTTTGAATGGAGAGAATACGTTGACCTTAGCATGTTAACAAATTATTTTAATTTAAAATTTAAAATTATTAATATCTCAACATATAATTTATATTAATTCAATATATTTTTTTAAATAATTTTTTTCATGATTAGAACTTAAATATCCCATATTATCTTAAGATTTTATTAATTATAAAGGATAATAAAATCTAAATTCTTAAGCACTTGATTGATAAATCTTTAATACTATATTAAAAAACTATTTTAATCTAAACAATTGATGAGTTAAATAAAATTTAAAATTTAAAATATAATTTATAATAAATCTTTTCTCAATATATAATTTATCCTATATTCTAATATATCTTTCTAAGTAGAAATTATTTAAACTTTAAATTTGCATAACCCATGCTATTTTGAGATTTTATTAATTAAAACAGAGCAATGATAATGTAACTACTCGGTTAATAATAATAGAAGATGGAAAACAATATGATTTATATCATATTACAAGGCATGATAGTAGGGACGGACCACCACCTCAATGATTTATATCAAATTACAAGGCATGATGGCAGTGAAGGACCACCTCCTCAATTCAAACTTGATAACTGGCCTAACATTTTGCAGCTGCATATGATGACCACGCACGTACATCGACTGCTATTGCTCTGACATTTCATTGGTACTTACCTGTATATAATTCCCTTGGTGCACGCCGACTATTAGCCTCTGAGTCGCCCTTTTACTAGAATCCAAGGAAGATTTGCAATTTCAAAAAGATTTCAAATCCACCAACTATGTTGAAATATAGTAGCCTCGAACTGCTTAGTTTCCCTCTGTCCTTCTCTCTCTTTTGCCTAACACACGCCCCCTATAGCCCTAGAAAGAGAGCCTGGAGTGGCCAAAACACTTGAATGTACAGCCTCTAAAGATCACCACATGCATCACTGTTTTAGGTTTGATTTATTTGCATGTTCATATGCCATGAATGGTCCATGCTTTTGTTGCCACCAGACTAGCTATGGCTAGCCCCGAACCCCCTATGCGGCTCGCATCATGGAACAAATCATGATCGCCACCACGTCAAGCCTAGCAGGTACGCCAGAGTTCAAAGAAAAATGGGAAGGCGATAGAATATTGTGCTCTGCAAAATATTGCCCTGTGACAGACTTTGTACAAGACAGCTTGGTGACTGCAGATTACGACAACCAATGTGTGCGGATCACTGACTCTGTCCGTAAGTGGTACATTGGGACAGCATGTGTGTTGGCTTTTGCTAACACTTGAAAGCTTTACACTTACATCTTGATCTTCGTCCAGGACTCGAAAACTTACTTGGACTGTAATTGTACTTAATTTACCCTCTGTTAAGAGGTATTTTTGGGGCTGCGGTTCCACGGTGATTTTCAAATATTTTTTTTAATTTTTAATTTTTATATTATTTTGATATATTAATATTAAAATATAACTTTAATAAATTTTAAAATATAAAACATTTTAAAAAATAATATATATTTTACTCTAATCAATCAATACATTTCATTTAAACAAGTAATACAGAATATGTTTGGAATTGTAATATGTTTGAAATTGTAATTGTTATTGCTTTTTAAAGTATTTTTTATTTTAAAAAGTATTAAAATAATATTATTTTTTATCTTAGCACATCTGATTTAAAAACATCAAAAACTATTAATTTAAAAAAAAATTATTTTTTTAAAAAAAAAATTTAAGTAAAAAAACAAACCGGACTAAACATATATAATTACTTTTACTATTACAGTTTGAAGAAGCATGTTCATATGAAAGTTATTTTAAAAAAAAAACTAAAGTATCTACCGCGATTTAAAATATTGAAAAGCAAGTTTAAACTATGAAAATTTAACAACTTGTAGAGTTATGGCCAACCTAAAATCATCTTTAATTCTAAAAATTAGTTGGTATCTACAACGTACATGTATTACTGTAACATTATGGGACTCCATTGTTAAACATTATTCATGGTTATAGTAGAATGAGCAGGGCTGAATACCAAAAGAAGCCACCATGAAACATTACCAAGGAAGTCGAGAAGTTCAACCCAACCTCACCATGGCGCACGTAAATGCAGAAAAAGCAATGGACTGTAATAAGATACGAGGCCAAGCTAGGTGTGGCCATAGCTTTGCTAAAAAGAGCACAAACGACCTTGCCTGTTTTAATTTTACCTTTTTTGCAATGATCGTCGCCGCTAATTGTCATTATCATTGTCAACTTTTTCACTCTTTTTCACTCTTCTTTTTTTGGGTTTTCTCAAAGTTTCAACTTTGATAATGTACTCTTGTTGTTACCAACAAAATCTTATCATCAGGGGAAGAAAGGGTACTGCAAGTAGATAACATTCTTGTGAGGGATAATGACTCCAAGTGCAATGCTTCCTTCAAGGCTTGTTTGATATTGACATGGAATTGTAGGTTAAGAGTATAAAGTTTATTTTTGATAATTATTTGTCATATTTTATTTGAATATAGTAGTCATAGGCCTTGTAATTATAGACGTTTTGGAGAGAAGCATGATACTTTGAATGCATAATAACACCAAATAGTCACTTAAGCTTCTAATTAAATTCAAATTTATCTTATACCACTTGAAATATTTATGGCACAATGTATAAACAATTATTGCAAGATAAAACCCAGAATGTTAGGAGCACATTTGAGGTGTTGATTCATTCGTAACTTATTTTGATGCCATGCAAAAGACTCGCATGACCTATGGCAACATGTGGATCCTCCCAAAGGAAAGATAAGGTAGAGGTTTTTCATTTTTTATTATAATTTTATATCCATATACAGGAATCCCACCACTTTCAGTCCTAATGCAATAAATATTAGTGTTTCTTACCTCTTGAGTTGGAACATTTAATTTTTAATAAAAGTTCTTAAAAATTTGATATGCAAAAAGTTTGAAAATACATGAAATTAACAGCCCATTTGATATTGTGTTTTATTCGTATTTAAATGTGTTTTAAAAGTGTATTTATTTTGAAAAATATTAAATTAATATATTTTTTAATTTTATTTGATAATTTTAATATGTAGATGTTAAAAATAAAAAATTTAAATAAATTTATTTATTTAAAATAAATTTCAATAAAAATTATCTTCAAAAATATATCTTAATACCAGTCACACCAAACAGCTTGATGATTCATTGGTAAAAGGTGGGATAATAATTTACGAGCTCGTAATTGAAGTCATTCACTCTCTATCATTGTGTAGTTAGTTGGACCTACATGTCTTGTTTCAACTTGTAAATCACATCAAGTTAGCTAAAGATGTACCCATGATTTTATCTAACATGTCACCCTGGGAATACAGCTTAAATGAAGGTTTGTTATAATTTATTTTTTTATTAAATTATTTTTTATGTAGTTTTGATGTATTAATATTAAAAGTAAATTTTAAAAAATAAAAATACTTTGAAAAATAATAGAAGTAAATATTATACAAACACCCCCACTTAAATATTATACGAGTGGCCTTTTCTTCTAATAAAAAGAAAGGAAAAAACACGATAACAAACAAAATATGTTATCTACAAAATGGTAGAACAAAGTGTCGTTTATAAGTCTGTTTCTTGGAGCCTTTTGGCTTGTCAATCTTGCATCTCATTGTGGCCCTACCGTCGTAGTAATCAAGCCCCCACTGATTTGTCCTTCGTCAGGTAAGGTTGGCACCTCCATGTCAGGTGGCGATCAGCGTGACGGGACACTTGTTGGTGAGGATGGGAGAGGTGGGTCACTGCACAATGATAGATGTAACTGGCCTCCGATATGGCTCTTCAGAGATGCTACCTTATTTGGCAATTAAGAAAAGATATTGTTTTACTATATATATAAAATTTAAAGTTTTTTTTTCTATGAAAACACAATTTATAAAACACTTCCATACACAGTTCGAATGCATGATATATATTTTGGGTAAAACCATTAAAAAAAGACTTGAAAAATACACTTTTCAATCTAAATATATATGTCTCACACAGACATTTGTACTACGTTATTAAATACAATATATGATTGAATAATGTGAAAGTATTCAACATGTATAATTGTTTAAATGCATTGCTAAATATTAAGAAGAAAACACACACAATCTATTAGAGATTGTGAGATCCACCATTGTAGCTCATATTAAATTAATGAGTCATTATGTCTTATTATTACAGAATTCTCTGAACAGGATGAGAGAGGTATATACTGGCTCCCTTGGAATCGTACATGAACAAAAACATCCATGTGCACCTACAAGTGGCCTAGGAGGAGGAGGAGGAGGAGGCCTAGGAGGAGGAGGAGGAGGGCGGCCTTCTCTTCAAGGACTCCCAATTTCATTTTTGCTCATTCCTGCTTTTATTTAGCATGCCCATACAATGCAATAATTCTCTATCTTCCCTGATTTGAAGGCATTATCAACTCATTCTTCTAGTTACGTCTGTGAAGCCCATGCGAAGTGAAGCAATAATTCTTTCTTTTGACAATTTGAAGGCATTTTGAAATCGCTCCTTACGTTTACATCAATGAAGCCCATCCAGAGGGTCCATTTCACATGGGCCTTTACTTCTTTGGGTAAGTTTAAAATGTTAAGTTTAGGAGATCGTGTAGTTTTCCCTCCTTGTTTTGTGGTGCGGGTAGGATTAATTTTATTTAATGTAAACAAATATATCTAATATGTTTTTTTAAATTATTTTTAATTATTAACTTAAAATATAATGTATATTCAGTGATATGTTTTTAAAATATTGATATAATAATATATTAGATGATAATGTTTTTTTAAATATTGAAATAATAATATATTTGATTAACCCGAATCATAATATCATGATAATTTTATAGAAAAAAATTAAAATAAACAAAATTCTCAATCAATCTAATATTGAATGATGAAAATTAAAAAAAAAATATCCGAGTTAACTTGTCAAATTTGTAATTTTAGATAATAAGATTGGGATAATCTTATAATTTTTTTTTTTAAAAAATAGGAATCTTAATTTCCAACCAACTTAATGTTAAAAAATAAAATCAAAAAAATTATTACAAAAAAAAAATATGTTAATCAAGTCAACCTAGATTAATATGTTAAATTTACAATCTAGTTCGTGAGAGCAGGATAATTTTATAATAAATAAATAAATAAAATATGAAGATCTATTTCCAACAAATCTAATATTGATAGTTAAAATCAATAAAAAAAACTTAAATTAATTAAATTAAGATAATTCTATAAAAAAAAATAAAAAAACATGAAACTCAATTATCGAATAACATAGTATTAAAAGATAAAAAAAAAGTAAATAAATAAAGATTGAGTTGTTGGAAGGTGAAATTGAAAAAACATATTCACTTTAAAAAAGACAAAAAAATAAATTGAATAAACCTAATAAATTTATGATTGAGGTCATAAGATCAACATAAGTCTATATAAAATAAATAAATAAATTAAAAAACTCAATTAAAAAATTATTCATAGACAACATGGTTATTTTGTTATTATATATTTGAATAAGGAGCAAATTATTTTTTTAACAAATAAAAATATTAATAAAAAAGTAGCATTGTGGATGTTGTCCATGCTTTTCAGATGATGCATGTTGTTGTTTTTAAATTCAAAAGTACCTACTTATTGTGTCACCTGAAGTGTTTGGTGGTGGTGAGGCTAAAGGAACAGTGCATGTAGTGAAATTCATGGTGGTGAGATTTTTTTTTCTCTTTTTTTCTCTATTCTTTTCTTAAAGGACACACTAAATCAACTAAAATTTAGAGTTGTCCTCCCATTTGTTTTTCTTTCAATTTTATGATTTTTATTTGTTTTTATTCCTTTTCTCTTTAAATTTCATTTATATATATATATATATATATATATATTCTTCATTCTTTAATTGTTGTTTTTCTACCTTTTCTTGAGTTCTTTATTTTTTTTTAATTTTATCTGTTAACGTTTTACTTCATTTATTTATCCAATTTTGGTTCTCTTTATTGCTTTTTTAATTTAATTTATTATTCAATTTAATCCCTCATTATTTATGAGTTTTATTTTTTATCTTCTACGATATCATCTTGGTCATATAATCAAGGATCACTAGTTTGAGACTCAATTTAATTTTAGTTTTTTTAGGTATATTTTTTTAAATTTTATCCTTTAAAATAAAATTAGGTCATTAAACCTTCAACTTTCTAATTTTTTTCTATTTTTCTTTCTATTAGGATTATCATGGGTTATAGGCTAGTCAAGTTAACTCAAATTGATTAGGATTTTTTTAATGTTTTTAAAAAATTAATATTTGTTTTTCAATTTTATTATTTGGTATTAGACTTTTAGGCTTGGGCCATGTTTATTTCCCGGAAAACAGTTTCCGGGAAATCACTTTCCAAATTTTCTTGTGTTTGTTTGTCATTAGGAAAGTTGGTCAACGGAAAACATTTTCCGGTCAACAAAAAACACTTTCCAGTTAACGGAAAACACTTTTCGGTTAATGAAAAACACTTTCTGGTCAATGAAAATATTTTTTAGTCAAAAAACATTTTTGCTTAATTTTTAGGAAAGTGTTTTCCTTTTTAGCTGTGTTTGTTTTTCGAAAAGTGATTTCCGGGAAAACACTTTCCAAACTTTCTTGTGTTTGTTTTGCAGAAAGTGATTTTTGAGAAATCACTTTCCAAACTTTCTTGTGTTTGTTTGCTGTTAGGAAAGTTGATAAACAAAAAACACTTTCCAGTCAAAGGAAAATTTGGCTTGATTTTCAGGAAAGTATTTTCCTTCAACTTTTTAATTTGTAAGATTTATTCCTTATTATTTTAATAAACTTGAGAAAAATAAAATATTAATAAATTATTTTCCAGTTCATTTTCCATAACATAACCAAACACTGGAAAATGTTTTCCAGTTCATTTTCCATAACACTACCAAGTATCGAAAAATATTTTACTTTTCAGGAATTCATTTTTCTCGGAATTTACTTTCCTGGAATTCACTTTCCAAAAGGAAACAACTTTCCTGCAAACAAACGGGGCCTTGAGTTATTTCATTTTTTTTGCCTTTTATTCTATAGGGTTATCCTGGGTAGCTAGTTAGTCAAGTTAACTCGAGTTGATTTTTTTTAAAAAAGATTTGTTTGTAAAAATTATTTTTTTAAAATTTCATTATTTGATATTGGACTATTGAGCCTTGATGTTTTTTGTTGTTCATTCTATAGGGTTGTCCTAGGTCGTGGGTTAGTCAAGTTAATTCGGTTTAACTTGGGTTTTTTTTTTCCAATGCTTATTTATTTATTTAACTTTTAATCTCTTTTTTTAAGTCATTTTAAAAAAAAATAATTTTTTTTTATCCTGATCTCATATCATATATGACAAGTTAATAGAGAGTCCATGTTGACTCAAGCTTTTTTCTTTAATGTTTGTTTTTTTTAAATATTTTTTTATATTTTATCTTTGAATATTAAATTATTTATCCTTAAACTTTGTGATTTTTTTTTTAGATTATCCTACTTTCATATTGAGGATTACATGATTGACATGTTTATTGTGGTTAACTTGAATAATTATCATCTTAATATTTTTTTAGATATTAAAAAAATCCCTCTGGACGCACTATAAAAAAATTATAATTAAAATCTAAATCAAATATCAAATCCAAACATAATTGGTCCAATCTTTTTGAATAACTACATTCAAATACTTGATTGATCTAATCTTTAAAGAAGAACAAGAACCCATTGCCTTGCTAGAAATCTTAATTCACTAAGGTCTTAGTTCTTATTGGCATCCACAATAAATGATCAATTCAAATTTCAAAGGACCCACCGTGGATGCAACTGCTTTGTTTTGCTGGGCTCAAAATACTCAAGAATATGAGAAGACAAATTGGATATTCACTAAAGATAGTTTTCTGAGATGTCCTAATCTGACATCTTTAGCTATGCTGTTATGGCCACTGTACGCTATATGTTCCCCCAAAAGGGCCTAACACTTCCTTGACCGTGAGCCTTGACCTAACCTAACTGGTGTAGATAGTGAAGAGAAGATCGCTCAAATGGGCCACCAAATCAAAAACTTCTCGGAGGTGTTTGGTAACGTGTAACGGTAATTGTTTTTTTTTTAAATTATTTTTATTTAGTTTATTAAAATTATATAAAAATATTGAAAATTTATTAATTTAAAATAAATTTTTTTTCAAAACACCTGTAATATTAACTATAATATTAAGAGTATATTTGATAATATGATTATGGTTGGTTTTCAAATAATTTTTTATATTAAAATATATGTTAATAATATTTTTTATTTTTAAAAAATTATTTTTAATATCAATATATCAAAACGATCTAAAACATATTAAATTTTAGTAAAATAATTTTTAATTTTTTTTAAAAATACAGTTTATACTGTGTTTCCAAACAATGACTAAATCAATACATCTTAAACATTTAAATATTTTCATTTCCTTTTAATCAACATTAGATAATATTAAAATTAACAAAAAATGAAAGATTAAGCGTGAAACAACCCTAACTTTTCCTGCTCCTATTGGGAAATGATAGTAAAAGGCATAAAATGAAATAAATAAATTAATTAAAACTTTCATTTTTTATTATTTAGAACAAACATCCATGCTGTCCTAGGCAAAAAACACAACGGTTACTACCGACATAACAGGGTTCTTAAGTTGTTTTAAACTGAAGAGAAACAAAACAGAAGATGGTTCAGAGTTTAGAAGATGATAAAGCCAAGGTCAAGACTTGAGATGCCCAAACTTCACGGTGTTGTGTAAGATTCCGAGATTAATGTCTCATTAATTCATGCCATAAGTTATCTTTTAGGTTTCTGCTAACACATCCCCTGCTTGCATTGGCGCGTGGGTTAGCCTTGATTTTAAGGATTTGTTTGATGTTATTATTCCATCGAGATTTAGAATTGTTTTAGTTTTAAATTATTATTTTAATATTTTTGAATATTTTTAATGTTTTGATATTAAAAATAAATTTTAAAAAATAAAAAATATTATTTTAACATATTTCAAAACGAAAAATATTTTTCTATCATATTTCTAAATAAATCCTTAAAACTAATTATTTTTTAGTTTGAATATATTTTAAAAATATATTTGGTTTGAAAAAAATATTAAATTGATGATTTTTAGTTTTTTTTTTATAGTTTTAATGTGTTAATATAAAAATTAAATTATTTTAATATATTTTTAACTAAAAATGCTTTTAAAAATTACTCTATATCAAACCCCCTTATATTTTCAATAGTTACCTATGTTGATTAAAACATAATAAACATGTTACACTATGAAGACAGTTTATTGACCATGCAGCTCGTTGGGTGTTGAAAAATTTAGTAACAAATGTTTAACTTGGATTAGAGGTTATTTTTGTGTGATCAAAGGCTATATACATTAACTATGATTTCATGGAGTAATAAAAAAAATTAGTATGGTAACATGAGTAGTTTGACAATGGTACGAGACCAAAACAAAAAAAGAAAAGAAAAAGATAACAATATTATTTTTCAAAAGCAAGTTTCATATGTATGTTAATTTAAAAATAAATGAGAATATTACTTGGTATTAGTTTTTTTTTTTGGCTTTTCTTTTTGAAGGAGATTCTTGGTCTTGATAGACGAAAAAAGTTGAGATAGAAGATACATATTTTTTATGAAAATTATTTCAAAACTAAAATTATTTTTATATATTATTTTCATTAATTCAACTATATATATATATATTATCACTTCTGTAGTGGGATAGTGACGTGAACAACCTCAAGAAGAGAAAAAAATAAGATCAAAGAGTTGGTAGTGTAATATGGAGGAAAAACCACGCGCCATGAATTGACCTGGGAGCTCTTTCAATTCCTCAAGCGTCATTGTCTATGCTTCAAATAATTACCAAAAAAATCAAGCAAATTAATCCATGTTTTCACCAAATAATTTAATACAAATCCAAAATCTTGATCAATTATTCTCTATCTGTGTCCCCAATCCCATCACCTGACGGTCCTCTCGCCCTCTCTCTTTGGAAGAATAAAAAATCAGCTGATTCTGCTGAAAGTTTCAACCTTTGAATCTCTCATTGTAAAAAGATCGCAACTTTCCCTCTCTTCATCTCTCTCTTAACTACAAACTCTTCTAACATAGTAAGTGTTTCTTCTTTTATTTCCTCTTTCTTGTAGTTCTCTTGTGTTTGAAGTTTCAAAAACTTGTACTCCAAGCATTTCTTCTTGTCTCCCTATGCCTATCTCTTTCTATTAACTTTTTGTGAGTGATAATTAGATCTGGAACAGTTTTAAGCAAAACCCCACTTTTCATTTATTGCATTTCTCAAATCTAACTGCTTCTTGGTCATTAAAGTTTGAATTTTTAAGTTGAAAGCTAACATTTTTATTGATTTCTTTTATCAACTGTAAATGCCTTTCTTTTAGTGAAATTATTAGGTGTGCTCAGCTTTTTCCCTGTAACTGTTAGTGCGATGGAGATTTCTTTTTGATTTTGCTAATTTGGAAATTTGAGTTCTTAATCTGGGAATCTTGTTGAGGTTTTGTTATTATACATGTTAGTGCAACTTTGCTTCAAAGTCTTGATAGTTTAGATGCTGTTCATTTATCTGAAAAGGAGACTCTGGCTCTGTTACAGAACCTCCTTGCGTCTATTTGGCTCTTTGCTGTTCAGTAGATTGGCTGCGGTTTTGCTTTAGTTGTTAGCATTTCTGGGCTTCCTCTGGCAAGTTGGAGTTGGAGAGCTTTTGAGTTAGAGGAGATCGATGTCTATCAGAAAGGCATTGGTGAGCATGAGGAAGAATGGAAATTCCCACTCAGGAAGGTTGTTTGGTGATAGAAGATGGCTTATTCCATTCTTTACAAGCTTCCTTGTGTTTTTAATCCTGTTCTCTTCAGCTACTTTTGGGATATTTACATCTACTTATGGGGGAGAGCAGGTTCCATTTGACATTGTTTCGTATAAAAGGCCGGAGAACTCAAATGGGTATTTTGTAGAATCGGATTTAAAGAAATGGTTTAATAGAAGTAGGTATTCAGAATTGGAACCGCCTAGATTAGCTTATCTCATTTCAGGTACGAAGGGTGATAGTCAAAGAATGATGAGGACTTTGCAGGCTGTGTATCATCCTAGAAACCAGTATATCCTACATTTGGATCTTGAGGCACCCCCTCGAGAAAGGTTGATGTTGGGAGTGTATGTGAAGAGTGATTCGACGTTTCAAGAAGTTGGGAATGTGCGTGTAATGGCACAGTCCAACTTGGTGACTTACAAGGGGCCTACTATGATTGCTTGTACCCTTCAAGCAATTGCAATCATGTTGAGGGAGAGCTTGGAGTGGGACTGGTTTATCAATCTCAGTGCTTCAGATTATCCTCTTGTGACACAAGATGGTTAGTACATGATGTTGCATTTTTACTTGTTTCATAATTATTATTGTTGCCTTTTTCTTGTTCTGTTGTTTACCTTATTTTGTTCCATTTCCATAAGAGGATCGGTGATGTTTAAGAATTGGTAATTTACCTATTGAATTAATTTGAACTTATCTCCACATATGCAGTGAAACTGTGCTCTGGTTCTTGTATCCAGTATAGGTAAATATCAGACAAATTGTAGTAAAAGAAGTTGATTTCTTAGATCGTATATTTAAATGTGGATGGAGTGAAGATTGATGCAGTAAGTTGCCAATCCAGAACAATAATGGGTCATTCAATCTTATCCTTGCTTCAGTTCACAAATAAGTTAAATCCATTAACTTTTCCTGTGTGAACATGGTGTGTTTGGATCCAACCAGGTTTCCTTCATGCAGTTCACATATCATTTCCCAGTGCTGATGCCATGCCACTTCTTTAGTTCTAATTAAATGAGGCTTCAATTTTTTGCCTTTTGGGCTAAGCTTTGAGTTATAGTTCTCAAGTAGGTTTTGCGCATTTTGCTTCTAAAGAAAAGAATGTCTTTGTTCTAAATTGGGGAAGGCATGAAATTAGCATACTCAATCAATCACATTGTCGTGCCCTCTTTTTGCACATCAGCAGTCCTGTATGTTATAGAAGATACATTTCTGTGTTGCATTTTTGAGATGTTTTGGAGATTTCAATTATGCCGTAAATGTTCTTATGGGGTTCTATTTATATTCGAATACACAAAGAACAGAATTTTTGACACTGAGAGTTGCACATGGAGTCTAAAGCCATTAACAGCCTTTCAAGGGAATATAGCCACTGTATTGTTGTGATCTGCTGGAGGCTGGCTCGCTATGTGCAGCTGCTAAGTGCTAACCCAGTCTTTTGGGTTCAAGTAACCTCAATATCTCCGCAAAAAGGAGACTTGGTAACAGGGCTGATAAAATTTATTTCTATAGGGAGACTCTTCTTGAAAGTCGTGGACTGGATTCTGGGGTGAGTTACTGTCTCCTGGAGCTCTGCTGTATGTCATTCTGGAGTGAGCAATTCTGCTATGTGCCTATTTTAAACATTTCTCTTGCCCCCTAATAACTAGATTTATGCTTCCACATGTTTTTCTCAACTCTAGTTATTTTTTAAGGAAAAAGATCATCTCCTGTGCTCTCATATTCCATCATGCAAGGTAATTCTCTTTGAAAAAAATCTATTTTCTTACAGGGGCAATACTAGGTGTTGGATCTGCCCAAGTGGCTTCCTGCAAGGCTTAATTTGAAAACTCATAAACTGTATAAACCATAACAAGATGTCAACATTTATCTTATTAGATCAAGAACGCATTGTCTTACTCTATGGTTGTTGGTATACAATCATGTTAAATGTTTGTCTCTCAACTATTTGATTGACTTGCTATTCATCAGTTGCATTGAATGAATGAACTGAAAGAAACAGCATTCTGCCTTTAAATCTTTTCATGCTGTTCAGCAATATGAATAAGTTCTGTAAATTGACTTGCAAAATTTCTCTGGAGAATTATGAAGGGTATAGGAGGATTGAATTTTTTTTCCTGAAGTTCTGGCAATTCTGTTTCTTGTAGATATGCAGATGCTTTGCAGTTGTAAAATCTGATTGTATTTTGACTGCAGATTTGCTCCATGTGTTCACAAATTTGTCTAGAAATCTTAATTTTATTGAACACACACGGCTAACTGGATGGAAAATGTAAGTGAAAAGAACACAGAATTTTGTATTACTGCATTAGCAAATCTTCATCCGCTTCTATTTTCTGAAAAAGAGTTCACTTGGGGCATTTTTGATCTGCCACCTTGTTGCAGGAACTCCAGGGCAAAACCAATTGCTATTGATCCAGGCCTTTACTTATCAAAGAAATCCGACCTTTCTTTGACCACTCAACGGCGATCACTTCCTACTTCTTTCAAGTTGTTTACTGGTATGCATGTCTATTTAAGCTTCAAGGGTTATTTTTTGTTTTTATATATAATTATATATCAATGAGATGCTGGTTGTAACTTTGTGGGATTGCATTGCTTTTCTGATTTATGTAAGCTTGAAACCATTCATAGATGAATATGAAATTCACTGCTTATCCCATACTCTTATCACCCTCTTGCTCTGTGTATGTTCTGTGTGCGTCCAACATGTTCACCGATGTGCTTGCATACGAGGACAGGAAACATGGTTTAATGCATGGAAAACACCAATACACAGGGCATATTGGGGAATGCATATAACAACACATTACCCTGACCAAAAAGTTTGGCATAATGAGGAATGCATATAGCCATGGACATCTTACATGTGATAAGGATGAATGCTGGCATGTCATCATTATCATCTTAAATTCTTGTATGTTTTAAGAGATCTCTCATGTTGCATTATTTAGTTGCGCATTCAGTTACTGCAAGTGACGGAGAATGCAGTAGGTGAAAACAAAATATTATCTTGATCTTTTGCCTGAAAAGTGTCTTTAGGATCTCTCCTCTCAAGTTGGCTATCCTGGATAAATATAGTAAGGGTCTTCTTTCTGTATTTTGTTTTCTACCCTCCCTTTTTTGCATCTTTTTTCTTCAAATTTGATTGTTTTAGCTCATCCAGTTATGATCCCGCTGAAGTGACATCTTGTGAGTGAGAATTTAGAAAGTCACCTGTCATTAGTATTTGCTTGAAGTGGCTACTCTTAAGAATTGAAGCTGCACAAGCATTTGAGTTTTGTTACAGAGAAGCAACTCCTTCTGAACCTCATGGAGCCAGTGATAGTCTCTAGTATAAGACTCGACCAGAATCCTGGCATGACAGAGAACAATGAGGCTGAACGCCTTCTGGTCATTTGATTCTCTTAACTCTGCATCTAGATAATTTCCTGCAATAGTTAAACTCATGGCCTCTGGAAAATTGATTAGTTTCTATACAGAGATCTCGTCCTGTATTTCTTTTGTTTTAATATGATAAAGAAAGAGAGAAGAGAACGTGAATTTATCTTGCTTCTGTTATTCAGGTTCAGCATGGATAATGCTAACTCGATCATTTCTTGAGTACTGTATAATGGGATGGGAGAACCTTCCACGAACTATCCTGATGTACTATACAAATTTCGTCTCCTCTCCTGAAGGATATTTCCACACTGTTATTTGCAACACTGAAGAATTCCAAGACACAGCCATAGGCCATGATCTCCACTACATAGCCTGGGACAACCCTCCTAGGCAGCACCCCATCTCTTTGACAATGAAACACTTCGATAAAATGGTTAAAAGTAATGCCCCATTTGCCAGGAAATTTGCAAGGGATGATCCCGTTTTGGACAAGATTGATAAAGAGATTCTAAACCGCACAAGCAGGTTTGCTCCTGGAGCATGGTGCATTGGCAGCTCAGGCAATGGATCTGATCCATGCTCCATGCGTGGTAATTATTCCCTATTTCGACCAGGTCCTGGTGCTGAAAGGTTGCAAGAACTGCTTCAGTCATTGCTATCCGAAGATTTTCGAAAAAAACAGTGTTCATGATGAAATGAAATTTTTACATGACTTTGAATTGTACATTGGTATATTCATAGATCATACAGCTTGCGTACACAACAAAACTGTTTTTTAAGATGAAATTGTAACAGTTCCGTTGTATTTTGTTAGTGTCTTGTGATAAAAAGAATATATCTATATCTATATCTATATCTATATATATATATATATATATATATATTATCGCACTATTCAATAGATTACTACCAAACTTCCTCATCAGGTTCCAATTTATCACATTGAGTATATTAAATATGTAATCGTCTAATGGTTATAATCAAATCTTAATAGAGAATCATGCAAGCATATACTCGTATAATCGAGTTTCCTACTGGTTTATTGCCTGCTTACAAGCACTGGTAAAATGTTTTAATGTTGCCTAGGCCACAAGTATTGTCCACATCTTATATTACTAGTCATAGTATATATAGCAAGTTAATTTGGTGATCCATTAATTTGATACCTGATGTAAATGAAGTTTTATGTGAAATTAAATGGGAATTGATATGGTTAAATTCAATCAATCTGGTCAAATTTGTTCGATCTAGAGGTTAATTTGTTACCTAGTTAAAATCTTTGATTTCTTCTTTTTTTTTTTTTTTTAAATTTCTAAAACTGAACTGTTTCATTTTTTTTAAAATCTTGAAACAGCACCATTTTTAATTTATCTAACCTGTGACCGACTCTTAGGTTATGCCATGAACAAATCATGCTTTGTAACTACGGAAACGACTAGGTAAATTATGTGGAAGAGCGGATGTACTCCATCAGTCTAGCAAAGCAATGCTCGAAGCAAACTTCAAGAGGATAAAATCTTGCAATCAAAAGGAATGGATCCTGGCAGCTGATGAAAGCAACTTGTGTAGCTTGGAGAGCTTGGAGCTTCGTTATTTGGACAAATTAAGAAGAATCTGTCGGGTAATTGCACCACCTAGTGCTCTTGCTAGCCTCGAGGATTTGCAGGTCAATGACTGCAACAGTCTGAAGGGTCTATTTCCATTAGAATTGATGTAGAACCGCAGAAACCTTGAAGAGAGTGATGTTGAATGATGCCCGAAAATTCAGAAACTGGCAACTGGTGAAGAAAACAGTAGTTTATTTACACGTCCAAGTTTACAGAAACTGGGAATGAAGTCCTTGCCAAGAATTAATCCCTGCACGCTATTTAAGTTGTTGATTGCCCACTCCCAGAATCACTACCATCTGCTCTCAAGCAAATCAAAAGATGCAAAAAATGGTGGAATTCACTGACGTGGAACAAACTCTAGCACTCTTCTCAGTCCATTCTTCTTAGAGGATGCAACAAGAAGATAAGAATCAGGAATAGACAACGAGTAGGAGCTGGAAGTTGAGGGAAGAAACGAATGGCAAGTGATTGAAGAAGAAGGCAACTGTATAACTTCTATTTCTCATCCAGTTTCGCTTACTAGAGAAACTTGTTTTAGATTGCCGTTGTGTTCAGCTATATACGTTACGTGCATTGTAAGAGCCTAGGTCACTTGATATATGCTGCTGCTGCTATTGACCGTAAGGTGGTTTTTGTGTTGAATTTTCCTGCTTGATTTTGCTTTTACGCTAGGCAATGTCTTGACAGCTTTAGCATCATTTGAGAGTTTAAAACGTTTCAGTTATTGTTATTAGGTTATGTTCTTTGAGAATCTGACCATTAGATCAATCGAAACTCGACAATCAATAGATACAACTAAATGTCCGAACAAGTGTTTGATCAGTCTCTCCTAGAAGAGATTAAATTCATGTATTTCTCAACAATCATTTCTGGTGGAAAATCTGTGAAGTAGCCCTTCTCTACTTCCAATCCTTCTTGGGCTGCCAGCATCTCAACCTCTGCCTGGACCCTGTCAGCTCCAACCTGATTGGGCTCTAAGAGGATACAAGCGATCTCAAATGAATCATCACCGTGAACGAGCGCCAATGCTTGCACGGTAGGAAGCCCGCCATCACGAGCCCTCACCATCCGTGCAATCTGTCGAGCAGTAGAAACATCGGTGCACACTACTGGAATGTTGTATAATGCGACCCATGGTCGAGCCCCAATCATCACTATTCCTCTTGTTCGCGACACATGGTTCGGACCTTCATCAGGGGCTCCAGGGAGAATCTCAGGTATGGTCCACCCAGCCCATTGGTTGCCCATGAAATTAGGCGTATAGTACCCCAGCTCGCGCCTGATGGTGTCAGGAGCCCTGCCTGTTGGATGTGCTGCAGCATAAAGAAATACTGGCACTGCAATGCATCGAGGAAAATAAGAAAGGAGATATATAATTCAAGTGCTACAAAATCCTGTTTGACATGATATATTGAAACCTATATCATGTAATTTCATTATAATGCTAAGAAATCTCAAGTCATTGATAAATCCCATTCCATGCAAAGTGGTCACTAAGATGCTACATAAAAGTTCTGGACCAACCTTGAAATCTGCTGCCAATATCTGCTGCCACTGTCTTGGCCAGCCAAGCTGCTTCATCCAGCGAGGCCCGAGCCAAAGGGTGGAAAACAATGTCATCTACAACACCAAGCCGAGGGTGTGCACCGGAGTGCAACTCAAGGTTAATGGCTCCATAAGCAGCCTCAACCATGGTTAGCACAGTTTGGTGCAATGGACTATAAATGGGACTCCCAGTGCTATCAACAACAACATATGATACAATAGTGAACCTGATCCTATTATAAACTCGGTCCTCAAATTTGTTTACAATAACACTTTCTGGGTCGAGCCTAGCAGCTTGTTCAATTAAGTCCAGAACTGCGCGGTTACGTGCCTCAGAGATGTAGAGCATGCAACATACCAGCATGGATTCATTTGCAGTTCTTTTGTTCTATGCATCAAAGAAGAATAAGAGCTACTTAGATATCTAATGACACTGGAAAAAATGACTGAGATTAGTTACAGAGGTGGTAAGAGCAGTATAAAAAGTGTTCGCATGGGGTCAGAAGCCAGAGATTGTTGAATGTTAAGAATGCAAATATGTGTGATTTGGTGGTAATATTCATTTTCTTTCTTTCTTTGAGATAAGACAAAATTTTGATGAACATTCTTCAAGATGTGAGGAGTCTGTTTCTTTTTGTGTTTTTGAAAAAAAAAAAATTTATTTCCAAATTAATTTATTTTTAGTATTTTTAGATTATTTTAATATATAAATGTTAAAAATAAATATATTATTTTAATATATTTTTAAATAAAAAAATTTAAAAATAACCACTACCATACTCTAAATATATTTAAATTTATCTCAGTTTTAAAATAGGTTGATTAGCTTTAAAATAAAGGTTTAAATAGGGACGGAGCTGGCAATATTTGATAGGAAAGGCCAAAAATAATATAACACATAATTAAAAAGTTTATTTATTTAAAATAAAAATTATTATACTATTTCATATTTAAATACTAAATAATAAAAAAACATTAAAATATTTTTCAGAGACCCGGGCCTTACTTGCGCCCCCCCTCCCCCACCCTAGTTCTGCCCCTGGATTTAGGTATGAGTGGACATCGACAGCCATAATTGGAGCTGAGCTAGGATAATTTTCTAGAGATGCCAAAACCAGAATAATTTTCTAGGAAGAGCCAAAACTTAATTATTATTTTTTATTTCTTCTGGGACTATACATATAAAATATATTTACAACCTTAGATTTTTTTTTTTATTTTGTTTTTCAGGATTCGAGCCCAGTTGCCCTCCCTCTCCACCCTGTTTATAGAAGTCGTAACTAGCTGAGGTAAAGATTATTTTGGTACCCAACCAGTTAATTAGATACTAATCTTGTCCTCCCACTTGATCATAATAATTCAAAATTTATAATCAAAATGGTCATTTTGAAGACCAGTGACCATTCAATCCAGTTGTGTTAGGTAGGAGAAGGGGTACGGTCATATTCTTTTTGTGTTTTTTATTTCCAAAATATAAAAAATTATTTTAAAATTATTTCGGGAATATTTTTTCTCATGTCCCCTTCTTTGCTTTTATTGTTTTTGTCTTTTTTTATTCCAAGAAAATAACTAAACTATTTTGCTGTCCCAAGGTACAAGAACTGAAATATTTCTGTTTATTGTATGCTTTGTGTAGCTTTCAACTAATTAAAAGGAAGGTAAAATACATTATCTTTCAGGGTTTTTCAAGGGTTTTACTCTGTTACATGTGCAATTGGTTTAGCTTCAAATACTTCTGAATAGTTCTATTAAGAAGAAAATACTTACATCCATGGTAATTAAACATGCATAAGAAGTAGAATACCAAATATAATAATTCAAAAAGACTAAAATCTAAAAGAATACCTAAAGATAGCAAGTAAATGGCATTTAGGGAGGCAAGAATAATAAAGGAGATTAATGGAAAGAAACTACTCCAATTGCAGATTCTTCATGGAATGATTTGGAGAACTTTCTTCATTATTTTTAGCACAATAATATTTGTTGTAATTTTTTTAATTGTGAAAATTTTCTAGGTTTTGAAGAGTTTGAGAAGAGTTAAAATATAATTTACTAAAATAAAAATAATTTTTAATATTATTGTTGAATTGAGTTGAGATTTTAATAAAAAACTTTACAGGCCATGTTTACTCTTTAAATTTCTCAATAGCTTATGCCTACATGAGAAATTTATCCATAATATGAAAAAACTCAAATGGGATGATTTGGATTGTTTTAATCCACACGTAGAAGTAAATTTGTATGAAATACGAATCTTTTTAAGTGAAAAAAAAACTTCTGAGCTAATTGTCTAATTCATAAATGGGTTTGATAGAAATTAACAAAAAGATCAAAATGACTAATCTTGCAGTACATGTAAGAACATATATAAACATGAACTGGAAAAGAAAGATAACAACGCAACTCGAGCTCAAAAACTAGAGCAGAAGAAAAGGTAGCTCGAAAGAGAGAAAGTAGAGAAACAAAATTCTATAGAAGTTACCTCGCAACTTGAGTCAAAATCCATTTCTTGCTGCTTTGCCTTTGCTTCAGTCTTCAAGGGAAGTACTGCTGGTGAGAGTATAAGTCATTTGTGTGTGTGTGTTGTGTATATATAAGCCATGAAAGTAATGCTAACAATTAAGCTTGCGTGACTCAGCATTACACAAATTCATTTGAAAACTGTCCCCACGGTTTGAACCCCCAAAATCAACTGCCATGGATAAGGAGAAACCTGGCGTGTTTGCCAAAAGCATGGTCCACATGGTGCTGAATATCATCATATGTTATTCACATAAGAACATTGGGTGAGGTAATATCAATGGATAAAGAAAACAACACGGGAAATGTCCAAGAAACTGACTCGACATGTCACAATGGCAGACAACTGCCCACGGACAAGTTAGATAATTCACTATGCCAAGGGCCCAAGAGTAGGTAAGTGCTCTCGTGAACCTAATTTCTCCAAGAGGAGTTCTTAGAAGAACACTCTCCCGTCCACAAATTAAGATACATGTTGAGAATTATTGATTTCATATAGCTGATTACAAGGATACGAATTCATGTTTTTTTTTAAATTAATATAGATATTCAGACTAGTTTATGCTATTTTATATATATTTTTATTAATCTCATGAGTTCTAAAATTAATAATTATATAAATATCTAATAACTCTAAATTTTATATTACCCAAACTGAAATTGCATTTCTCTGTGTCATGTAACATGGTAAAACAAGGTGTGATCATCTGTTAAAGATTTTCATGAACTCAGCCAAGTTGGTGACACACCTAGGAAAATGAACTTTAACATGATCTCTAGCCACTAAAAGATGAAATCCATCAAGGGCCTCGTATACCAAATTGAGATTGATGACAGGAAGTAAAACCCATCTCATTTTTAGGCTGTTAGATATGAATTTATGGGTTGAAAGAACTTTGAAACAACGCTGTTGGCTTAAGTGAACATAAATGGATATACTGTCTTGGATCAACCCAATAACCTGGCTGAGTTTCAAATTAAAATAGATAAAATTTAATTTCATCAAACTCGATTAACTTCATCAAAACTTAAGTAATTAATACCGCTTTAATTTTTTCAAGAACTAACATCAATTTAACTTTCTTTTAAAAAACTTCAAAATTATATTATTGATGATTAATTTAGATCAACTCGACTTGAATTACAAGTCATGGATGAGATGATCATGGGCTGGATTGATCCTGTTTAATAACCTTGATACACTGTATGGTCTTCATAATTATTTCTGGACCCCTAGACCTCTCTCGAATCATAATTTAAAACTTCGGAAGTACTTTCAACAAACCATTCTTTAAGGTATTTCACATACTCTGTAAAACTTGATGTGTGCGTGCGTGTCCGTCCCCGCTACATGTATCAGATACCAAGTACAGAGGAGTCCTGTTCTTGTGTGAAGATAGATGCCGATGATACAAAACAGAGAAACCTATACTGAAAGAGACAAGGAACTCCTCACACCAACCTTATCTTTCTAGAATCTTTATGACCAATCACATATTCTTCATCTCTATAGAACAAGTAAAAGATGATCTAAGCATTTATTTTTCTTGTATTTGTTCTTGTTTCAGTATGGATAGATCAATTTGGTCATGCATTAGATATAAAAATTAATGAATTATTATCTGTGTGCTGTGTATCCTGATAATATAATTATCGACCTGTGTATAGAAAATTGAAAAATCCGTTATGATTGGGTTGATGAATCTAGAATTTTTTAAGGCAACAATTCGTTATTAAATCAGGATAGAAGAGATAAATACATCGGAAATAAATGAAACATGTTTCGAGTACAAATATTCATTTTAAAATTATATTAAAAATATTATATTTATTTTGTCTCGTCTCCGGCCCTTCAAGCATTCATTCGCTTTTATTTGGTATGCTGACAAAATGCAACCTAACAAAAGAAATTCCTGATGAAAATAAAAACTGCTTCTAGCATTTTCTCCAAGCTAAATTATTACATCCGAGTGTTAATTTCTTGCTACAGACAACAGTTTTTCCAGCTCCTCTTGGCAACACGGTTTCTATTCTGATAATGAGAACCAAGTTTCATATATGCTAAATACATTAGAACTTGTGTGAAGAATTAGATCAAATAACAAATCAAGCAACTTTCTTATCCAGTCTATTATAACAAATGAGAGGGTTCGGTTAATTGCCTTGTTACAAATCAAGTGATTTCTACTTCTGATATAAGCAGAATCTGCATTGACTCTCTTGTTATGCTAGCTGATAAAACTTTCTGCCCGAGCTGAAAGACTTCTCTTAATTGTCTTACAAGCAATCTGCAAAATTGAGGTTGTTTAGGTCCCATTTATCTCCGAAGCAGATAAATCATCAAATTTATAAGAGAGAGTTTGGTATTTGTCTTAATCAATATGTTGTAAGTTTCCATACTTTACAGTCAAGACCTGAGACGCCAAGCAGTATGCAGACCAACATTATTTCTTGTATGATTTGCTAAAAAAGACTTCCTACAGATTTCAATTAGAATGTCATGTAATTGTTCACCAGACCATGAGATAGCGATTCAGGTTCAATCTCTCAACATTTTTCTGAAAGCAACTCTGCTATCAAACAATTCCAGATTGTATACAACACTATGTTGCTTGCCTGATCAGTAAGCTGTACTTCAAGTCAAACAAAATCCCTGGAAACTAATCTTCAAAGTAGAGAACTAATCCCACCATTATGCCATCCACATGCGTGAAATTTAAGGAAAAAAGGTGTTAAAAGCACACAGGAAAAGAGAAGATGAAACTAGTGAAACCTAAGGGTTGATAATATCATATTTTAATTAGCATATTGCAGAGCATATCATAGTTTCAAATCTTACAGGAAAATGTACTCTCCAGACATCTGAACTGACATGGTGATCTGCTAGATAGCTTTTATGACAATTTACATATGGTAGCGTTTGATTATTGTACTGATATAGAAATAGAATAGATGAAACATAATAAAGGGGATGGTGAGGACTGAAATATATTTAATTAGATAGATAAAAATAAAAACATTAAAATAAATTTATTTTCGATACAGTATTAAAATGAATTGTCCTATCTTTATTTCTTTTATGCCGAGACAGTAACAAAAATTTAGGAGAGTGGCATAATCTATGCAATCTCTCATGAGTATATGACGCCTAAACTTCACCGCTTCTAAGATGTTGAGCATGCGGGGTAGAAACATGCATTTCTTGCATGGACAATTATTCAGCTTCACACGCATCAGAACAAACATCCCTGAGAGAGACACCTTTCATTATAGCATTTCTCAAGAACGACAATGCCTTCTCTATTACAATATTTATTCAATTTGGTTACATTAGGGGACAAAACTTCGAGTAACTTGCAATTATTTTTTTCCTGTGAGAAATCACTCAAATACCCCTTCTCCACAGTCATGCTCTCCTCCTTTTGAAGTCTCTCAACTTCTTGCTGAACTTAATCTCCCCGACATTACTTGGTTCTAACAAGTTACATGCAACTTCAATATCATGATCACCATGTGCAAGTGCCATTGCTTGAACTGAAGGAAGTCTATCTCTTCCACTAACACGTTTTGCAATTCTACGAACAGCGGCAATATCAGTGGAGGAGACAGGGATATTGTAGTTATCTACCCACCTGGCTGCTCCAATTACAAGAACACACCTCTTGCTTGATTCACTTGAGCTGGACCTTCATCTGGCTTCAGTGGTAATAACTCTGATTTCGGCCCTCCTGCCCACTGGTTTCCAGAATTTGGTTAGAAAGAACCGAGCTCCCTTCTTATTGAGTCAAGTGTCCTCCCTTCGTCATGGGCAGCTCCGTATAGAAAGGTGGGCACTGCAGGCTATCTATGATTTCATTAGAATGCAGATGTCGAATGTACTCACGCCCAACATGCAGACTGAAAGGCCTCATGATAAGAGCATCCCATTGTCCCCCTTCCACTCCTTTTTTGTCCCCTCCATATCTAATTTAATTTAATTTTTATACTTAATTTTGATGTTTTTTATTTATTTTTATTTATTTTTTAATTTAATCCCTACTTATTATTTTCAATTAGTTTTTATATCAATTTTTTTTTATTATTTTAATTACTATTTATTTTTTTATTTTAACTTTTTTATGATTGAATTTTTTTTTATGATTTTTTTTTGTCTTTTCAACAATGGTTTCAAATGTTAACTCCGCTTAGTTTTAGTCTTTTCAAGTTTTTTTTTTAAAGATTGATTTCTTTTTAATTTTTCTTTTTAAAAATTAAGTTTTTTTTTTAATTTTATCATTTAATATTAAATTATTAAATTTTAATCTTCATGATTTGTTTTATTTTTTTTGGTGGGGTTATCTTAATTTCATATCTTGGATAATGGACTAGTAGAATGACTAGTAGAATTAACTCGAGTTGAATCAAGTTTGTTTTCTTAGCTTTTTTTTAATATCAAATTGATTTTTAAATTTTTTTAAAAATTAAATTATTGATACTCAAGCTTTATGATTTTTTTTGTAGGGTTTTCTCATATGCAAGTTAGCCAAGTTAACTCAGATTAACTTTGAGTATTTTAATGTTTTTTTATTGATTTAACTTTGATTTTTTTTTTCAGGTTATTTTTAAAAAATAATTAAATTTTTTATCCCTATCTCATATTATGGGTGGAGGGTTAGTCAAATTAATCAGTAACTCAAGTTCTTTTCTATGATGTTTCTTTTTTAAAAATTTATTTTATTTTTTAATTTTATTCTTTGATATTATATTTTTGGTCCTTGAGTTTTATAATTTTTTTTTGTGGGGTTATTCTAGTTTAATATTCCAAGATGTGTGGTAATTAAGTTAATTTAGTTTTATTTATGTTATCTTTGGCTAAACATTTTTTTTTACATTATAAAAAATATTAACCTAACCCATAGTATAACACAAACGATTTATATAATATATGCTATTGATTGTCTAGTGGTTGTTATCTCTAATATATATTAAAAAAAACTAAGTCTTCTCTTGGAGTTACTATAACCCAATAGGAGTTTATTATGAGTATGATTTTTTATAAAAAGTAAATTTTGTTGAGACTCAAGTATTTTATATTTTAGTTTTTTAATTTTTATATTTTATCCTTGATATTACAATAGTTGTTTGTTTACTACTAGGACTTTAGAGTTTTGAGAAAATATTTTGTTGTTCAATAGATATTTGGTTTTTACAAAATAAAATTTTATTTTATTTGTTTAGAATAATTAAAGTTTTGAGGTTTGAATTTGAGGATTTAAAAAATATTGAGCATTATTAATTTTGTTAGTTAGGGATTGGATTGCTTCTCTAAAGAAAATACTTACGTTGGTTTTTTCTTGTTGTCCTTTCGTTTTATAATTTTATCCTTACATATTTGTATTTTTTTTAGAACTAACTTAATATTTAATTTTTTCTTTAGAAAATACTTATGTTGGTTTTTTCTTGTTGTCCTTTCATTTTATAATTTTATCCTTATATATTTGTATTTGTTTTAGAACTAACTTAATATTTAATTTTTTCTTTAGATATAGGGGTGTCATAATGTCGATGAAATGTTCTGATATTTTTTTTAATGCTTGGTTAATTAATTGAAATATATTTAAATTTTATTGATTTAAAATAATTAGGGTTTAAAGAATAAATTTAATGTTGAAACATACATGTGAAATTGGAATTAATAGGCAAAATAAAAATGACTGTACACGCTGAAAAGTGAGAGAGGGCATATCGCTCAAGCAACTCATATAACCTCCTCCAGTGGCAAAAATCAATTTTTCATCGTAAAAGAGTTGCCTACCCCTTTGCCATGGCTCCCAGATGTTTTTTTTTTAATTTCTATTATTTGTTTCTTGAATTTACAAGTTATTTCATTGTATAAAGTTATACATTTAGTTCTCATCAAATTAACTTATTTTCTAATTATTCTTCTTATTTTAAACTATTTTCTAACATGATTATTAAATCTAGTTAATTCAGCACTTGCAAGTCTACCTAGTAATCCGAGCCAATCACACTTGAATCAGACTAGATCTTATTTTAAATCATTTTAATAATTAATTCGATCAAACCTGGGTTATCAAATTGATACGTATATATTTTTAAATATACCCTTATTTTCTCTTATATTAGCTCCACCATTTCCGAAATTCTAGTTATATAAATCCGGGATTAACTGTTCAAGTACATAAGCACCCAATTCTTATATCAAACAATTTCTTTCGGTTATCATGATAGGTATAAACATCTCCTGGTGTGGATAATTTTATAACCTATTGACTAATTTGCAACCATGATCTCTTATTATAAAATTTGTCGCCAATTCAAGTTCATACTTCATAATTAATACTTGTAAAGTTAAAGTGGGCTTTATGGTAAAATCAGTGGGTTGCATGGAAACTTGAAATATATATATATGCATGGAAACTTGAAATATTTATATATATTCCAGAATCAGCGCCTGGAAACAGTTCCCATGCTTCCACAACCTTGTTAACTCCGCTCTTATGTATGAGAGAGATAAAGAGGAGTAGATGCGTGGCTCTTTTTACATGAAAAGCAAGGTCCTGTGAATATAAAATTCTACAATTATACCTTGCTAAAGAAAAGGAAGGGGAAAGAACTCTTTTCTTCTTCTTCTTCTTGTAGTTTTACTACACAACTAAGAGAGAGATCGAGGGAAAAAGAGAGGATCATGGCTGCGGGAGGAGCCCACAAAGGAAACGGTAATGGAAATAGAGGAAGGCCGTATGGGTTGATGCTGCTTTTAGCATTTGGGGCTGCTTTGCTTGGTGTTATGGTGCTACATAAGTTCAGAGAGAGACGCATCTTCAACCTCCTTGTCAAAGAGAAGGATCGTGAGCTCATGTCCCTCCAGCTTATCTTGCAGGTCCCTCCCTCATTCCGCATCCCCCCCCCCCCCCCCCCCCCCCCTTCCCTCCTCTCTCTCTCTCTCTCTCTCTCTCTCTCTCATGCATGCATGTTACTTTTGAGGTGTCTTTCTGTCCGCATGACAACTAAGAAGGTTTGCGCACGCTTTCATAGCTTTCTTCACCATTTGAAAAGTGTGGAGGAGGGCTGTATATATAGCATTTTGAGTTGTGAATTAAGCATGCAGGGTTCAGTTATGGAAAAGCCACCATTTTCTGGGACCAATCTTGCACCCTAGCTAGTTTTTGGCGTGGTCTCTTTCTTCAGTGTGCTTATGATATCATGTGAATTAGGTTGACCACGGCTTTCATTCTGCCATTTCTAGGAGGTAGAAGATAGCGCATGATCCCAAGATATTGACTGATTTATAGCAGATCTCAAAACAATACCACCAATACAGCCAAAAGTCCTCAATAGAAGGTTGAAAACCTCCCCTGTAAAGAATGATTATCTGCCTATACAACTTGCTAGATGCAATTTGCATGTTCAGGACTAGTCATTTGGTTAGGAAGGTCCTGTGATGTGATGACATTTCACAAGATGGAGATTTTTGTTAAAATATTTCTGGTACATTAAATTCTTCTGGTACAGATCAGTTGAAAGGGACCAAACTAATCTTGTGTTTTATTAAGCACAAATCCCATGAAATATTATATTAAATTCCCTTACTATATTGTGTAAATCACATGGTTCAGGAGTGGCTTCCCTTCCTCTGTCCATCACTTGGCAAATTGCCACCATAATTTTAGCTCTCAATCAACAATTCAACGCAAGCTATGTAGTTAAGATCACATGCATACACATGACAAATTATTATGTACATAGCAGCAAGAGAAGACGACGAAAAAACTCCCCCATTCAACACACTAACAACTAAAACGAGGAAGAGTTCAAAAAAAAAAAAAAAAACCTAATGCATCATCTGCAATTGTTTGTGCATTATCAGTTTCTAATTTTCCTGATTCAGTTGTGGAACTCAGTTGCTCCTCTATATTTTAACCTCCGGCATCACTTCACTTTTCTCTTGATTTTATTCCTTATATCCTTAAAATCATACCAAGGGGTCGGTCACAAGTCAATTAAAAAAAAATTTGAGATTTTAATAACTCATGTGGAAAAGTTAATAAATAAGTAATATAGATTTGGGTTATATATAGCTATTTTAAATTTGAAAATAGATGATATATATAGCTGTTTTACATTGAAAAATTAGAAAATATTTTTTGAGAAAATAAATATGTATATAATTATTCCACATTGAAAAATTAAGAAATAATGTTTTACAAAATATGGCTAAGCATTTATAGATTAATTTTGTATTTTTTGAATTTATTAAAAAATATGAAAAAATTAGGTTAATTCATTTAAGTTATATCATGTCATCTGAATTTTAGAATGACTCAGCAAATTACTTAAATTTGATCAGATCAATCACAAATTTGAGTTTTGTTTATTTAAAACTCGGCCAAAACCTATCAATCAGCTAGCCATGTCGGTTTCATAACTATCCTAAAGATGCAATGTACTCGATTATATGGTTTCCAAACCCACTCTCCATACTCAGAAACTAGGGCGCCATGATTATGGTTAAAAAAAAGGCACGCACACATGACGACACTCAGAAAATTAGAAGCTTAACTTGCTTTGCGGTGTATAATCTAGATCATGATGTATAATTCTTTCTAGATTTTTAGCACTAAAAGTTGTCACATCTTTTCTTTTCCATACTCAGAAGGAAAGAGAACGCAGCAAAGAAATGAAAAGAAAGGCAGAAGAGATGAAAGGGAAGATATACTCTCTAAGAACCCAAAAGATGGAGCTTGACAGGAGGCAGCTGGAGTTGCAGTCCACAATTGATTCCATAAAGGATGAACAAAAGATTATGGAGTCTGCCCTCGAGGAGAAGCGAAATGAGATCAAAATGCTAAGAGAGATGAACATTGACGCAGATAAAGGAAACCTTCAACTGGCGGATCTTATAGAAAGTCTGAAAAAATCAAAATGCTAAGAGAGATGAACATTGATGCAGATAAAGGAAACCTTCAAATGGCGGATCTTATAGAAAGTCTGAAAAAAAAGGAAGCTGAAATTGAGGAATTGAAGCACCACCTTGAATACCCAGCTAAGAAATGGTCATTGAGCACAGACGACCCATCAAGCCCACCAGTAAACATGACTGTATCCTCAAACATGGTAAACGATGGTAACATAGAAGTCGATAAGACTAGAGAAGAGGAGGTTCAATTGCATGAAACTGCATATGATGGCAATGGTTTGGATTCAAGGGGCAATGGAGGCAACTCTACTTCCACCAGTCTAGAAAAGCAGGGTGATACTGCCATAGATGAAAATGCAAGTGAAAGCAGGGTAGGCATTGCAGACAGGAGAGAAGTGTCAGAGGAAAAGGAATCACAGAAACTTGATGGATCTAGAAATGGAAGTTCCAGTGGCATCGATAAGGATCAAGAGTATGAAAATGAAAGTTCTCAAGGGAAGCGTGCTTCTGGTGCAAGAGAGGAAAATAACACTTCAAATGCAACCGAGACAATTGTCAGCAGAATCGGCAGAGCATCAAAAACTGCTGATGCACATAGTGATGAGAAATCAAGGGATAGAGAAGAGCATAAATTTAACCTAGATGGGCACCCTGGGCTTAAAAATACTCAGGAGGTAGAAGATCGTCAAGAAACATTAAGAGGTGGTGCGAAGCGGGAAATGATGGATAACTCCAGAAGTAGGGGGAAGGAGAAGTACCACCAAGCTAGCAGAGCACGAGGAAAGAGAAGGACAGTGGTTGCCAAGAATAGGCTGCTGGAGAGCAGAAATGATGTAAACAATGTTGCTGAGAAGACAAGAAATAGAAAATTTCCTATGGATGATCAAGGTAGACTGATATACAGAGAAGGGGGTAGAGCATCTATTGATGGAACAACAGAAGAAATAACAAAGGCAGTAGGTTCTTCTAAAACCAAATCAATTGAGCATCAAAACCATGAAGACTCTAAGGACCTGGAAAACAAACTTGGGGAAGATCGACAAAATCAGCAGATGAGAGAAGTTCATGAGACAATGAAAAGGATCCCAGTAGCTCATGACGCCAAAGTGCTGACAAATGGAAGCCTTGATGGCCAGCTCCGTAACATCAGAAAACAGAGCGTGGATGAAGATCAGCAACAAGCCAGAGGCATGGAAGAAAGCCGAAACAGTAGCAATATGAACACTAAAGAAAACAGTGATGAACAAGCGATAACTATCAGCAAGCATGAAAGGCAAGAACAAATGGAGGATTCAGGTGTAGAACACAAGACCGATGAAGGTGCTGGAGATTTTTTCAAGGAATCAGTTTCTGATTTAGAAGAGGATAAAGAAGAGTACAGAGAGGAAACTGATGAGTCCGACTTCTAGCTGATTACCAGCATTTAATATTCTTGCTTACTGTAAAGGTTTTAAATATCTATCTTCACGACTGTTAGGACAGTTATCAAGTTTGCTTAGTGTTTAAAACTAGAGATGTATTGGAATTACCATCCGTAATCCAAAAATACAATACAAAATTTGCAGGAGACTGCTGGTCAAATAGAACCGAAATGCCCATGAGAGTAAGCTTCAAATAAAAACCAGGTGGTAGGGATTTTCACCCCTTTCGCATCCATTTCTTCCAGATAGCAACATTGCTCCATTGTTGTCAACTCGTTCTTTTAAATAACCTATCATTAATTTCTCCAGACCAGAGATTAATTTTTCATATTTGTCCTCGCTTCAATTACTTTCTCTACAAAGCTTCAGGTCAACAAAGTGTCAACTTGACACGCTGAACCAAGGACTGTAATAATATCAAACTTCTGTTCCTTGTTGGTTGAGCCATACAAAGAAATGATGCACTTCCAGAAAGCAATCCGGCGTCAGTCTCAGACATGATGGGCATAATCTAGCATATAGAATCCTCTAGGGCAACAAAACTCAACAAAATACGTTCCCATGAGATAATGAATACAGATGACTAGTTGATAAGAAAACAAATGCCATTGTTTATATGATTAGTTCCAAAAGCTGCCACATTGTCTATTCGGGTAACCTGTTGATATAAAAAAGAAAATGTATTTCCTGCTAGCATGATGCCTATCGCATTACTCTTCAAAGGGTGAGGTCTGCTTAGCATTTTGTTTATCCTTATAAGTAAACATCATTTCGGTTTACAGCAAAAAGAAAAAAGGAAAAATGAAGACTCAACATAAACCTGTAATTTGTTGCACTACCATTAATTGAATTTGAACTTGGAGAAGATAGCATGTGATAATCAGAATATAGTAAAAATCAAACCATTAGAGTGACAACAAAATGGCTATGCCAATGTAAAGGGCTTATTTTCTTACCAAAATAAGCAATTTAACTTCCAAGTTTAATCATCCATCACTAAAACAAATCACAATACTTTTGTAGTATCATCTACAAACAAGGAAAATTGATCCCATGACATGTGAAGTACAGCCGAACACATTATTACCAGAAATGTCATGGCGCGATTACACACTTCAAGCCTCAGTGTGCTGCTTCCAATGGTTTCTGTAAACAACAATCAAATGTAAGGGAAAAAAAAAAACTGCAATCTCAGAATAATTCTAGCTAAAATTGGTTTAATTTTTTTTTTTATTACAAGTTACATTCCATCATGAGTTTGATTTATGAGTTCAAATTGTTAGTTTTCCTAAAATTAAAACCACATTCAGCTAATGATCTCTTTGCTCAATAGCCATGAAATATCAAGTTAGCAAATGGCTTGAGCAATTGGTAACATCATAATTGTGGAACTGTGTTCTCCTAAATGGCATTCCATCTATAAGCCTCGATATCCCCATTAAAGACAAAAACTAGCCTCAAACTTTGGTCTTGCTACTACTCTATGTCATACACTATACTTGGGCACAATCTCTCTCCTGATAGCCAGATTCCCTCTTAAGATAATTGGTGTAGTGATGTGTTAGGTGCAGCCATATTCAATATGATCATTGCCTTTTTATATATCATCAATATTTATGAGGTCCATACATTTAGAAATTCTTAAGAGTCAAACGATGTACACATGACTGTTCGCAAGTTAAGTCCTTGGATAATCGTGTATCACACAATCAAATTGTTTAGCACAAGATTGAAGAAGCTTTTCCTGGTATGTAAAACGACAAATGAAAAGAGAAAGAGTGAGACTTCAAAGAAGAGAAAATGAGAATAGGCATTGATTGTGGAGAAGACTTAACCGTCCTCCGTGCAATTCAAAGTTAAAGATCCCATGTGTTTGCCTAGGCGCCCCAGATGATGACTTGGTGACTTGAAAGCTTTTTATCTGGGTACTTAGAGCTAGGCACTATGTACTTGAGGCATTTCCTAGGAACCTTCTAGAGATAATTGTGTTTGAAATTGTTTTGCACTACTTTCATAACATTACCCTTAAGGTTTTTTTTTTTTTTTGATATTACCCTTATTTAATAGCTGTCTTAAAAGGTATTTTCTAAAGTTAATGAAAATACAAAACAAACATACTTCCTTTGATCAAAGAGCAAATGGACCACCTATTGGTGCATGAACAGTAAAAAATAGGTATTTAGATAGTTTGATAATCTGTTATGCAATTCTTTCATCTCCCTTCTAATTAGTTCCTCTCTTTCTCCATCATTTTCTTTCATCTCTTGACTTGTAGCTTTCTAAGTTATTAGAATGCCTAAAAATTACCTCTTTTTTTTCCAATTCCTATTCTCCTTATGCTGCTGCAGTATTTTCTTTCCAACATACAAACTATTACACTGATGTGCAATTTTTTACAGCCTTTTTTTTTTCAATTCCTATTCTCTTAGTTGCGGAAAGTCGTCTTATCAAACTAGCTGGCCATAACACCTTAAGGCACTTTGAACCTTTGGCAACAATAGTCCCATTTTATTTGTCTACTATTGGATTTCCAACTATTAAAGAAACGATTCAATACTTTGCCTATTGTACATATTAAAAAAAAAAAGAATATCTCTATCTTGAAAAATGCACAAGCCTATGTATTTTGAAACATGGTTGCTAAATATCATAATAATTGAAGATGACCATCTGTTAAAAAGTGGGATAAACAGAGCAAAGACACCATTCCAATTTTCTGATGGAAAAAGAAGAAATAACAGTAGAGTATAAGGTAGAGACAGTGAAAAAATTATATATCCAAATGTACCTCTTCCTTATTGCTCTTGCCTCCTGTAAAGAACTTGTAACCCCCATAGAAGAGTACACCCCAGCCGCTTAAAGAGACAATAACAAACTGCAATTCAACATCCAACAAACAATCAAGACAACTCATATGACACACATACCTTCCATCATATCCACTTCCCCACCAACATTAACAAAATCAACGTGGTAAAGACATTGACAAGAAACTCGTATAAAAGGAACCAAACATGAAAACTCCCATAAAACACCATATAACTATTCAATCACTGAATATAACTCAAATTCAAAAGTTTTATTTTCTTCATATATATAAAATGACAACACTACCAGCAATACTACTCCAAAAAGACAACGCTCTAATATTCCATAAATACACAAAATTCTGAAAAATACACAATCAAAATACTTTTGTTATGGAAAAAAAACCTTTCGTGAAAAAAATGTGGGAAATAAATCGAGCAGATTCGTTTTTAAACAAATATAAAAACTTTATATCATCAAACATATAGTATAGTATAATATAAAATGCAAATGACTAACATGCTCTTCCTTCCACTTTGATGGGCTCATTGGATCTTGCCAGCAGTTAATCCTCGGTGGTCCATGGTGGTCTGCAATTATCAACAAACATAATGTAAAACTCACAATCTCCAAGCAAAAATCTATCATTTATTTTTTTCCTAGAAAATTTAATAATCTATTATTTCCACTGCAAACTTTAATTTCAAGATTTAATTAAGCTCAAAATTTTCAACGACTGAGCTAAAGATTGCAGCTTTAAAAAAAATAATGAATTTAATCAGTTTCTGATCTACGGCAGGGTGATACAGAACGACAGCATGAATACATATGTAGGCGTGGATGTTTGTTCGTAAATTTATATGTCATATATGTTAGTATGTGTATGTGTTTTGCGGGATGGGTTTACCTGCAGCACCAGCGAGGCCGCGGCGGTGGATGAGGGCGGCAGCTTGAGCGGGTGTCTTGGGAGAGGAGATTCGGGAGAGAGTGACGGCTTGTCGAGCTGCCGCCGCCGCTAATGTGGCCATGGATTTCTTTTCTTTCTTTGTAGAGATCGATAGAGAGGAGAAATGGAGACGAGAGTAGAAGATGGTAAATTTTTGCTTAAAAGAAGGGGGAGAGTGGAAAACTTGGAAAGACACTGAGTTTGTTCGTTTTCGTCAAATATGGAACTGAACGACTTGTCAGTTAGCTTTCCGGGGAATTTGCTTCTTGATTGGACTTCGGAGCTTCTATGCCATTCTATGCGTTCTTATCGTACCTTGCTCGTGTCGTTTGTTGACTAAAAGTGAAAATTTAAAACAACTTGGATTTATAAAAAAATAAATTAAGGGTAAATGAATCAATTTGAATGTTTTTTAAAAATATTACTTTAAACAAAAAAAAAACTTTAACAACATTGTTTTAAAAGAATTTTTTTTAATTTGACCCAAACAAGTTAATCATCATTTAAATTACTTGAATTTAATCGGATTAATCTTCTAAATAAATTTTTAAAAAACCTAACACAAATCATGCTTCGGGTTGATGAATTGTGGATCATCCTAGACAACTTTTATAATTAGCTTAGGAAGTATTAGTTTTGGGGGTTCAATATATTTTTCAATATGTTTTTTGCTTTAAAAATATTATATTAATGTTTTTAGGGTGTTTTTTTTTATGATTTTGATAAATTGATATTAAAAATAAAAATAAAAATAATACACATGAAAATATATTTTTTTAATTAAATATTTTTTTAACAAAGCACTATCTACAACATTACTAAACACACTTAAACAAATCTGATACCTATGATTTTACATGGTGTAAAAAATGTCGCACAAGTTGGTAAAAAAAGTAAAAGCACATTTTTTTTTTATTTTTTACTTTTACGTGATATTATCCGACTAGTTTTCTGAAGTATACTTCTTGTTTTTTAAATAGTCAATGGTAATTTCGAGTTAATTTTTTGTATCAATCCATCATCTCTTTATTTTAATTAAAGTTTGGCTATCCGTGTTGTATCTAAAGAATTCATAAGAATTATACTTCTGCGTAATCTTTACTTCGTACTAAGCATTGACTTGTTAGCCTTTAACCTGGCAGAAACTAGACATCAGCTTTGCGTTTGCTGAGATCACTATGATCGACAAGTGTTCAGCTCTGAAACTGTAGTATAGATACTGTCTGACGAAGTTCTAGGCACTCTTCGATTAGTAACTTCTCTTGTGCAGCCACCTCTGCTAGTTGTGATTGCAGCCCAACAGTCTGCTCAGCCTGATGCGAGAGAACTTAGCTCAGATGACATAAACAGGAGGCTTCAAGCACCAACGCAGTATTGCTTTAATAGCTGCTGCTTACTGAAGGTGAAAATGTAGACATTGTTGACTTTGATGGAAGCTGAGAGATCCGAAGCATGCTGAATTGCGAGCAAAACCAAGTTTGGTTCCACCTATAATTCTGGATTTGCTAGTAAAATCACTTATTGCTTAGCTGAACTGGTTTAACAGTAGCTGCTAGAAGGGGTTTCGATTCGTCTCTTCTTTTCTAGGCTTACCTTTGCACCTTCAATAAGGGGTGCTCTGCGAATGACAGAATGTGAACACTCTTTGGTCTTTGAAGCTGGAGATAAGTCCTGCCTTTCCATTTCTCCCCAAGCTTCCAGCAATTTGATCTACACAAGTTATCGGAAGCGAGTCCATGAACTTGTATGCTCTATCTTGGTGTTACATTATATTTGATATTTCTGCACGGGCATTATTAATTCATCATGCAAGAAGATTTGTTCATGATTCGATAATGAAGAATAAAGTTCAGCTTCATCTCGAGTTTTTCCATCTGAAGCTTATTTTCTTTTGCACCGAGCGTCGAAACTTTGAACGACTGTTCCATGCATATAAAAATTTGTTCTGCAAAACCGTCAGAAAGAATTTTTTCTCAGACTCCAATTACTGTTGAGGAACTTTTTACTAGTTGATAGGTTAGAACCCTGGCAATTGCAACCATATTTGGTATTAATCTTTCTTGATTGAGCATAGTTTCTATCTCAGATCAACAAGTAGACATTTTATTTCAAAAAATCAATCTTGAATTAATAAGTGTAAACAAGTGATAGATTGTTTCCTAACATTAATTGATCAGTTAAGTTAATCATGCATACCTCCACTTGCTTAGTATCAGCCCTATCGTTGGCATACCGCCATTGCATCAGCCGAACGTGAAGCCTTCTTGGCTGATGAATGTTCTCAACATTCCCAGATCATGAGAGCAATGAACTAGATGACAGAGATTTTTTATCCTTAAACAAGTCTAGACCCATATCCAGCAATTTCTCAACACCTGTCGTCCTCAACCGACTTGATTGTGGTTTCGAAATTTAAAAGTTCATCAACTTTACCTTGCTTCCCACTGACATCATCCTGTAAGTGAATTTGCTATTTCTATTCTCTTTTCTTCTTGTTTGTGCTCTCGTTTACATTACCCTGTAAGTGAATTTGCTCTCTTTATCACAATTTTTTATTGTAAGTTAAGTTTTCGAGAAGCATCTAATGATACTGCAGATTGAACACTAGCATCTACTGTCCATCTTCGAGACCTTGTTGGTATATCATTCAAATAATTAGATCACTTTTATTTAATTAATTTAATATAAAAAAAAGTTAAAATAAAATTTGAATTGGATCTGATTTTACTGGTCATTGACTTGACCTATAAAGCCACATTGTGATTAATAATGATGATTAATGGAGTTTGCATTGCGTTTTTAGCTTGAAATTACTGTCAGGATTCCATTGACGGTGTTTTTACTTCTCATTTAAGCAGGGTAATGTTGGAAATGAAAATATTCTGTTGGACTTCCTGAGAAGCTTCAGGAAGTTCAGGAAGTAGGAGACCAAGGTGAAGTCGTGTTGTTGTTCGATGGTTACTTCTTGATTGCCAGCATTTTCGTGTTTCCAAGTGGTCTCCCTGGGATTCTGCCAAGTGGCAATCATTTTTTCCCCAAAAGTAATCGATTTGTTTTTTCATTTGACTTCAGGTTTTGTCAACTTAAACATTTGGCAATGGTGACTGAGAAGCCAAAGCTCCATTTCTTGTGGCCAGGATTGTTTCAATATAAATATTACCAAGCTCCATAGTTTATTTGCATTCTCCCTGCATTCATTTTGAGGGACCAAAATTTTTGTCTTGGAGCCTGCCATTACGAAGGCTCCTTGGTTGATAATCTGAATGCACAAGGGGTTTGCTGATAAGGCTTTGGCACCTACGCAAGTACTCTAAATGACCATTGTTCTGCTAAGGCAATGAGCCAGTGGGTTACATCAAGGTCAGCACTATATCCCAAGTCCAATTCTCTTCCCAGCCCAACTATACGTTCCATTTCCAGGAGTGAGAATTTTTTATACACTCAAAACCTGAGACCTCCCTCATAGGGAGTGAGAGTACCAGTTACTTGAAGCCTTCATGGTCTAAATTCGACCTAATAAATCAATAATATTCTCTCATCAATCACCTTATTAGTGCCGATTGGGAGGGAAAGGGAGGAGGAGGGAAACTTCATCAGAGGAATAAAATGTTGGGAAATGAATAACAACTACATCTGTGTTTGAGAGAAACCACAAAAGAAAAGTAAAGTTGATACTAGAAACCAGAAAGAATGAATGAGAAAGATTCAAAAGCCCCTTACTACTTACTAAACTCCAGAAGAAGCAAACCCGCAATATAAATATCGTGAAGAGGTGTTGGAAAAGGGAAAGAAGATCAAGTAAAACTATAATGGATGAATGCTGGTTTGAGCTTAAAGCTAGCCAGCATAATAAACTGAAAAGACTTGCTCGGCAGTAGGCAGTAATGCTTGAATAAATGATGTTAAATTAACATTCTATACTACAACAGGCACTTTTACAACCAACGGCCGTGCTTGATCCTGTAAAAATTGTGCAAGCATACTTGATCTACAAAATTTTGATGTTCTTACGCACCAGGGAAAATATGAAGCTTCCATTTCCAAAATCAATGAAAATTGCACTGTTGTAATAAAGGATGACTATAGTCTACGTACTTTTCCCAGAGAGACTTGTATTTTTCCATCCCAATTTTCAACCATGGCTTGGAGTTTCCATTGAAGTGCAACACTGCCCCTTTCTCTATCAAGTGAGGATCAACATTTGTATAGCCCAATCCCAACACATGCCATGAGGGGTCTAATGGCTCTGTCAACCCATAGAAAGTCAAAAGTCCAGGAGGTAGTGTCCCAAGTTTCCAGAGTGTCCGATCCACATTCTTTTCTTGCCAGTAGTGGTAGATTTCAGTTACATTTCGCTTCCTCCACTCAACCAAATCAAAAACATTCATTCCAAATGCCCAACCACACGCATCAGGATCAAAATGTTCTCTAATAAGAGGGTGAGAGTAGTTCAGGTACTTGTGGTATCTGTGAAATGTCTCCATGCATGTCTCAACTGCTCCATTAACGTTGCTGTTCAAGTCAACTGAAAACAGACCAGATAAATCTTTCTGAACAACTACATCATCATCAAGAAATACCACCTTCTTCAATGCAGGAAAAACTTCAGGAATATAAAATCTGAGGTGATTAAGCATAGATAGATATTTTGGGTTCCGGAACTTGATTGGAGTCCGGCCATCATCATTATGGCCTGAAAAGTAATAGCTTTGAGTTTCAGAGTCTTGGAGCTGCTTAAGCACTGGAACATAAGAAGCATTTAGCCATTTGAAGTCTTCAAACTTCTGAACCTCAACAGTAACTCCTCGGAAAGTGTTCATGGCAAACCAAGCCTTCATTGCGATGTAGTTTATTTCATCAGTTACAAGATGAAACCCAACCATATCTGGATTCTTGGAATTTAAAGCAGTTGAATTGACAACAACTGAAGTTGCAAGGATATTGTCAGAGAAGACGCAGAAATGATAGAGGTTGCTATCTCTAAGTTTTGTCTGAATTTGCATTCTCTCATTCTTTTTTCTCTGTAGATTTGGATTTCCAAACCATTCAGTAGTTAGCCGAATACCAATGCAGTAAAGTCCTTTTGGGATTTCTTCAGCAGCTATTTGACCATACTTAGAGCTTTTCTCATTCACAATACCCATTTGTTCATCAAGAACTTGGATTTTGGCTTTAAGTCTCATAATCATAGTTGCACTATCATAATGAAGTTGCTGGGCTTGGAAGAGCAAAAGTGCCATGTCACGGATAGCAGTTTCTGATTCCCTGGTGGTTAAAGGAGCTCGTCTCGTTGCAGCACTTGAAAGGAGGACCTGGGAATTGCGGATTTGGGCACTTAATTCCCAAGCAAACTGAAGATTGTTACTTTCTTTTGCAATCACAACAAAAGCTTTTGCAAGAGAAATTTGGTCACTAAGTTGCCTAGTGATTGAGTTGGGGCTCAACATTTCCTCTGTAATGTTTAGGCCTTCAATGTTTTTCTCATACTTCGTATAGTACTGCAGAAAGAAAAAGAATCAGTGTTTTTAATTTCAAGGAGATAAGCTGGCACAGGAGCAGAAACAGGGAATGCAAGGAATACAGCATGATTATTATCAAAATAAAAATTAAGAATAAATGCTCAGAAGCTCAAACACGTGGTTTACAGTTTGAGATCACTTGCTGAATATAGCAGTAAATCCAACGCATATACTACTGAAAGAAATTGCTGTTATTGTGAATATAGACACAGATACCTTCACTTCTAAAGTTTACGGTTAAAAAGAAAATACAGAGTAAAAAAAACAAACATGACAAACAAGGTAGTGTTGTTGAAGATAACAACTTTGGTGGCATGGAAAACACACAAACTGAGAGTGGGGTAGCTGCCATTACTTTCAAATTTTGGGCTATTTTGCTCTCTCTCTCTTTGTGAGTTTGTTTAGTGTGTAAATTAATCATTTTCTAATCTACAGTTCAGCAGTATGACCCCGGTATGTAAGTTTCATCATTGCCCAATACTGGAGTTTAACTTACACTCAAAGAAAATGATAGAGGAGCCAGGAAGACACTTGTCCATAAGGTTGTTATACATCAACAATATTTAACCCTTTTTTTCTAAGAACAAAAAGCAAAAATTTCATTGATCAACTAAAATAACAGTTTTCAAAGAATGAAGAGAGTTTGCTACAATAAAAGCAACAAAACTAAACTAAACAGAATATAAACACAACAGAGAGGGAAACAACTTAGTTCCATTTGATTCCCCATCTCATGCAGATTGATATAAAACACAGAATATTTCACCAGTTGCTATAAAAAAAATCCAATCACATCAATATATGAAGACATAAAGTCACAAAATGCCAGGTATTCTATGATATCACGAATATGTGGCATGTCAGCTGTCTCTGAAATAATAACATCAAAAAGCTTGCACATGAGGTGCATGTTTAATCATGATTAGCATTTCTTACCATTGTCCTCAAAAACACAACTCAAATCCTTTAGATCACAGTTTGTTTGATGCTCTTATAAATAAAACCTCAAAACACACATATTTCTTCTTATATAGCAAGCCATTCATCTTTCTTTACAAGTTCCTTTCGCTAATAAAACTAAATTTTAGCAGCACATTGGATACTTGAATAGAAAAATACTTAAAAGAACAGATCTTTCATAAATATAATTTTGTTTGCTTCTCTCAAAATTCTTTCCCATATAACTCAGGTAAGTTATCAAACTCATCTCCAGAAAAAGTTATTCAATTTGTTCTGCATACAAATAACAACCACCTATTACTCATTCTTTTCTCATTTTCCCATACAGTATAACATCCTATTATTAACTGCCTGTTTGGTAGCGTGGCCAACTGCGCTACCAAACAATGCCTAAATATTCTACCCTCTTATCAACATTACAATATACATGGAGCAAGTGCCCCATTAAGGTATTTATACAAAATCCCTTCAATCTCAATGCCCTGCTAACTTTGTTTGTGCTTCACATGTACGATATTGAAGCAATCTATGGCACGTGCACACAGTGCCTTAAACATAACTTTCTCAAATCAATACCTAAGAAGGTCATTTAATTCAACAGCCTGAATCATATTACCAGGCTGGATCAAAGCCATTGCCTCCACTAAGGAACAGTACCTATTAAGCTATTGGAAGCATATGGCATATCCTAACAATACAATCATGAAATGCAAGCTAAAGATTTTAAGACAATTTATTCACATCTAATAGTTAATGCAGCCCTTTTATCATGTAGGGTATAACTCCATCTAGCTCAAGCAAAGTCACGGATCAAAAAAAATAAATCCATTCTACACATAAAGACAAACCCAACAGCACAATAGCACATACAAGCAAAAAATAGCAATCTAAGCTAACAATCACGTCATAATACAGCTACAACCCCAGAATTGTATATCTCAATCTTCATCAAGCCCATTAACAGTACCAACCAAAACCCAAATAAAATTATTATATCTTCAAATCCCAAATCATAAGAATCCCAGAACTCAAAACACTGATTCCCTTGAAAATTCCTACATTTTCAGCAACCAAACACATTGACAACTACCCAAAATAATAAAATAAACAGTAAAGCACAGATCTTTACCTTATTAAAGCTGGTGGATCTTGATTCAATACGACTCTCTTTGCTAAAAATAACTATAAACAGCAACACAGATATACCACACAAAGTCCACCACACCACACTTGATATCCTCCTCCTTACTGGCCTCCTAAAGTCCACTGGTCTCCTCCTCATCTCAAACTTTTAAGCACTGTTTGGTTCCAAAGAAAGTAACTTTCTATATGACCCAGATCATGAAAAGTTGAGAACTTGAGATTGGGATCTGAAATATGATTTGATCTCGAGTTTCAAGATTTTAGTTTTTGATATTTATTTTTGGGGGTTTTGTGTGTTGAAAGAAGTCTACTTTTCTTTGGAGAGGTACAGGCTGCAAATACAGTTATGATTGTTATGGAACATGGATTTTAGAGTGGGAAATTTTTATTTTATTTTATTTTATTTTTTTTTAGAGTGGGAAATTGTTTTGGTTTATTGTGGTTTTGTGTAGGTACTAATAATTAATTAATTTAGCAAGTTATAATTTAATCCCTAACATTTAAATACATTAAATAGTTAGTCCCTCTAGTGTAGAAAACTATAACTTAATCACTATATTTTTTAGCATTTGCATATAAAAAGTCTTTTCATTTGAATCACGCAACAAAGAGAAGCTCATCTTGTATTGTTTGGTTATCATTTTAAAATATTATTCCTTTTTATAATATTTTAAGAGTGTGTTTAAGATAATAATAATGATTTTTTAGAAATGCATTAAAATAATATATATTTTTTTATTTTTAAAAATTTTATTTTAACATCAAAATATTAAAACAATTCAAAATACAAAATTCAAAATTTTCCCAAACTCCGGTTAAAACGTCCCATGAACACCCGTTAAATTCACTCTAATTAATTTGGAGTTGAGGCATATAAATGGTCAATTTCTGTGATGTTAAGTTAGCGGTTGTGATGCATAAACAGGGACAGCTTGGCCTTTCATAATCAAGGCTGCTAATCTTTTAGGAAACAGCTAAATAGTTGATCTTGAGGTTTTGTATCATTGCGGTTAAAAGCCTAGTTGTAAAATGCAAATCACTTAGCGGATCAAACTAGAATCAGGTTCATTAGATTGATTCAGGGTTTGGATCGATTTGATTTGAGTTGAAAAAAAGAATAAGCTTGAATCAGTTAAAAATCAAAATTGACACATAATTAAATTAACTTACAATCAATTGATTTGCAACTTGATGTAAAACTCAGCCTTCAATCCATTAACTTTTTTTTTAATTTTTTTAAGATAATATTGTTTTAATATTTTAAAAAAATTAGATTGATGTGAATTAATTCTCTTGATTTATAATCTAATCATATTTAAATCAAATCATAAATATTAGATCAAGTTTTATAACTATAAATAAAATTATTAAACTAGATTGTAAGTAAAAAGTTTGAGCATTGAAAATATTTTTATAGAAATGGAACTTTGATTTTTCAAAAATTTATTGATGCCGAATCATAACTGAAAACTGGCTTTCTATAGTTATTCTCAATTAAGATCTTTCTTTCCTTGGAATGGAAGATTAAGGGTAGGAAATAAGGAAAGAGGAAGCCACAGAGATTTCATAGATGTTGCTTTCTTCCTATTCCAATGACAGGTGTTCTCTCTGAAAAGTGGAAGGTTAAGGCACATTCTTGGAAAAGTGTTGCCCCAACCAAAGAACTTTTGCATTGCAGAGAAGATTAATTGTTGAATGCTGAGGATGAAAAGTGACACTAATGAAATTATTGATGGCATAATCACTTGCTTTTTGGGAGAATTGATGGGGCATTATTGAGAATCTTGGTGCATGATTTTTTTACAGCTGAGCCTGAAACTGATTTAGACAAATAATTCTCAAGAAAAGGTTAGAAACGATAAGAAATCAGTAGGAAATGAAGTGTGAAGATTACTTAAGTTTGTATTTTATAGAGATATAAACATGTTTGATTGAAGTGAACATAAAAATTTATTTTTGGCTAATTCAAGGCTTGTATCTGCCTTACAGTGAAGGAGAGCACATACGACAAAGGTAATAGTTTTTTTCAGCCATCTGCATCCACCATTCTCAGAAATGGACATCTTCACATGCTATTGTCGAGCTTCTGTACGTCACAGTCACCAAGCCATTAGTTATTGTGAATTTAGGGCTCGTCATTCACTGCAAATCCTTCGCATATTTTCACTTCCAATACATTTGTGACATTTATCAATGATGCAACAATCCTTGATTTGGACCTTAACTGGGATCACTGCAGAATGGAATTTATTAATAACATCCCCCAGAATATTCAGGCTAGAAAGCATGTCGTCGCCTCTGGAAACATACCAATACATAAGCTGCCGATGGACATAGCAAACATTTCATGGAGTAGATAGAAAAGAATCCTGCAAACTTCAGATCATCAAACATCTGGATTACCAGGCCTTATAATGCAACAAATAACATGCATCAACTGCAGCATCCTAACATCGACCATATATATCTTCTCAAACACACATTAGGAATACAGAATCATTGAGGTAATCAATATAAAATATGGTAGAATACAACTTTTTTTTTTCTAGACGAACCAGCTCTGCTCCCTTTTCTTCCTACTTATTCTTTGTTTCTCAATGTTTAGAGTGTGTATCACATTGTCCTTCCTGGATCGTAGTCCCTCCAACCTGAAGATGCAAGCTCTGTGGATCTTCCTCTTTTCATAAGAAAGAAATCTAGAAAGGTCGTTGGTACCCTCCGATGTTAAACAAAGTATGAATATATGCAGCATCACTAACAAGAGGGAGGTGAGCATACCCGCCTGCAAGAGCACACCTTACACACTGCAACAAGATCACAATGTAGGCAAGTCCCACGCCTGCCCAGTAATGCATCCCAAACATACCATTAAAGTGTATGAGAGGAAAGAAATTACTTGTATACCACAAGATCTGTAGGCCTGTTTCCAATAGCATGCCCATCATCAGATGGAACCTAAAGAAGTGAGGCACATCTTTGTTCTTCACGATCCCAATGTAAGCAAAGTAGCAATATATCATAGAGAACCAGACAGGTAATCTCGTGATCGCTCCTGGTACAAAGTATATCAAATCTCCCAGGACATCGTAGTGTTCAAGGAAGGGTTGGATGAAATATCCTGTATCTGATATTTGCAAAGCAATCAAATAAGGGACACATGCCAGCGTCCTCCACCACCATTCAGGCTTCTCAGCTAATACAGGGTAGCGGAAACCAAAAAGTTCGTTCTTATGCATTGCTCTAGGAGGCTTTATGGATCTTCGTTGTGCAGGTGACCAGGGTATTGTGTCTAATAAACCTTCCATGTCTCCAAACATTGAAGAGTGCGCAGCCAGAAGATGTAACATTGTGTTCTCTGCCGATCGCAATGAAATTACAATTATGAATAATTGATGTCACAAGTCACAATTATCACCAAAATATAACCCCTTTTGTTCTCATAACTTCGAAAAGAATCGATGCATAGATTTCTATCTGAAACATATATAGCCCCTGACCCTTTTCTCAACATAATCAAACCCTTACCTAGAGAGACAGATAAAGATACAAAACACCACCATAACAACTAACATGGTTTAAACACCCAATAACTGCATATGAAACAATTCAACATCTATTAACACACACATGTTTTAGCACTCGAGCTCTGTAAGAAAAATAATCCAACCAGGTGATCTTCTCTCTCTATTAGCAAATCTATACAGATGCAGCCTATTGACATACTAATTGCTCTGTAGAAAATAACATGTAAGCATTTTGTTAACGAAACTCTGTAAAAATAGTTTGCCCAAACAAACATTATTTGTTACACTAATAATATAATCATACTGATGCAATGAATTAATATGTTAATTCTCTGTAAAAAAATTACAGTAAAGATGGATTCTGCTAGATGAGGTGCTCATACAGACATGTACCGCTGCATTATTAACATAAGAACTTGCCATAGCTCTACGAATGCTTCTTGAGCATGAAGAACCGAGAGCGGCGTCAACCTACATCCTGCTTATATAAAAATTTTACCACCCATTCATCGTAGATGTCTAAACTTAACGCACACCAGATAACTTCAAAAAAAAATCTAGGGACTTGTTTTCAGCCCTAATACACAAGGTTACCAGAGACATCCATATTCAGTCACAGCAAAAATTTATTTAAATGAATATAGTATCAGAGAAATTTAATGACCTTTAGAAGACCAGCAATGAAGCTGTTGATGAGATCTGAAACGAGAGCTTCTGCTGATCGACAAAGTAGGCCATTCAGGCAAGTTAGATTCACACGCTACACTGGAGCTGCTTGAGAAGGGCTTATTAGCCCCTACGATCTCCTGACATCCATATGCAAGCTCACTCTTATACCTGGTTGCCGTCATCAGTATAACATTAACATCAGCACAAACAGAACAAATTAGAACTAAACTCTCAATTTTCCTCTATTAGATTGCGTTTACGACTAAATACCTCTACTTCAGCACTCCAAAACTATGATTTTAAGGAAAAACATTAACCTACAATACTCGGATATGACAATAAAGAAGTAATAAAAACAGCATACTCTTGACATTGATTCATTAACTCTCAAAACTGTTATCCAATCACAAAGTCAATACGTTTTTCAATAAAAAAAAAAAAACATGGTGTAACAAATGATGTCCCAATTATTTGATCAATCAATTGGGCAATGGCAACTACATAATAATTCAGACGCAGAAACCAAAAATGTTCAGTCCCAAATTTTCTTTCAATATAATTAAGCTCATTTCTAAACACAAAATCCCACAAAGTTATATTGATTAAAAAATCCACTAATTGGTCCTTAAGCCTGTCAAAATACTATGAATTTTATTTATTTATTTATTTATTCCAAAGTCCCATTAATAAGCATCAAAAGAAACACTTTTTTCGAACATCAAGCCCTGAAAAAATCTTCAAAACAAACCATTTTCACAATAATAAAATCAGCAATATTTTTCAAATCCTGAAAAAAGAAAAAACATTTCAAAATAGCAACAAAATCAACTTTTTACACTATATATTACACAATCATGAATAAAAATGTAAGAACTTTAATTATATTAAAAAAATCAAACAAAATAAATATAAAAGTCATTTCCTTTCCCTTGCTTTCCCGTGCTCTCTCGAAAAACAAAAAAACAGAGAAATATTTTCCCTTAAGAGAACTGATATACGTACCGGTAAGCAGCATACGCAGAGACGATGGCAGGAGCGAGAAGCGGAGAAGTCTTTGACAAGTGTTGGGCTGCTGTTGCGGTGGCGGACATCTCCTCCTGGCGTCGCGTTTTTCTCCTCTCACTTTCTTAAAAAAATATAGGTGTTTCCTTTTTCATGCAAGATACGGAAGTCGGTGTGATTTCTGGGACTATGAATACGGCAGCGTTTTGGTGCAAAAGTAAGGCGGTGGAAGCAAAGCAGGTCTTATTGTAATTGTAGTCAAGTTGGGATGTCAACTCAAGAGAGTTTCCAGAATGTTCAGATTTTATGGTAATTATTATTATTTTATAGCTGTGGTCGTATATGATATTTGTTTGATAATTCATCAAAAGAGAGAAATTGTGATATTTTATTGGTTTTGATTACTATTTCAAAATAAAAAAATAAAAAATAAAGATAAAAAGGATATATTTCGTGTATTTTCTGAATTAAAATAATAACTTTTTTAAAATATTATCATAGACATATTTATTTTATATTTATATCTTTTTTTCTTCAATCAAACATGTTTTTTTTTTTAATTTTGAAACAAATTAAAACCAAACACAATTAATATTTTTACATGTTAAAATTGGATTTTATTGTATTTAAAAAATATTTTTTTTTCTGATAATTAAATTCAAATAACGGGAAGTAATATGTCAATTACGTGAGCAAACGCATAAAATAAATGTTTAGCGAGTTTAATAGTTGCTGGATAACCTAAGAACATCTTACCAAATTTGATGTCCAGGGAGATTAAAGCAGCCTTTCTAGTCTGTTCATCATGCTTAATTAATAATCTTTGAAGCTCGTGAGGTGCTAACAATTTTGTTATGGAATATTTCAAAATAAAATTACGAAGAATAGCAAATAAAATATACAATTATAGAAGAATGATAAGAGAATATGTCATAAATATAAAAAGCTAATAGGAAAGTGCGTTACCATTTTTTGAATAATTAAGCACTAGAATCTATACTAATCTGACATGATTAGCTTGCTTTGAATTTGTTTATATCCTAATTGATGAAGCTGTGGAGAATATTTAGAAAAATATTTGTAGTTGTTTAAGTTATCTTGTCCCTTACTTTTTGTCTTGTCTGGTTTGCATGTCAATATCCTAACATTTTTCACAATAACTCTAACTAAAATGGGCGGTGGTGTTCTATTCACGGTATTTTTCACAATAGCTCTAACTAAAACGTATGATGAAATAGTAAACTAAATTATATTTTTTTAGTTAATATATATATATAGTGAATAGTAACTTCAATGGAATAGTACTGTTCATTATTATGAAAAGAAAGCCAAAAGGACTCTAAAATGTAGACAATTATTTTTATTTTTATTTTTACCAAACAGAATTGGTCTTGCTGATGGACCTGAAAACCAAAGAATTCCTACCTCACTAAGAAGCAAAACAAATATAAAGCTTGTTTAGCCCCAAAAAGGCTTTTGAATTTTTTTTTTATTTAAGTAATTTTTTTGAATTCAAGATTATTGATATAACTCAATTTTACCCATTGGTTTTAAATTTTATTTGAGATTTTGGAGTTATTTTTATAAGTTTATCGAGACTTTATAAATTAATTATTAAAAATAAAAAATTCTGCATTTTATATTTTACATCTAATTTTTTATAATAGATTTTTCGTTGAGTTAGAGCTATATGAGCTTGATTTAAATTGAAATACACGTGTTAAGTTTTCTAGAAATGTATTATAAGTAAAAATATAACTTATTTAGACCTTAAATGTCATAATCCTTCTTGTAACAGGATTTTTTATATTCATATTAAATATTTAAATAAAAATATCTTAAACTTTTAATATAAAAATTAAATAATTAAAAATTTTATATTTATTAAAATATTCAAAACCACAATTTACATAAAGAATTCTAGGTCAAATAAAATTATTTTAAAATACAAAATACAGACACAATCAAATTGATCAAAATAAATTTGTTGATTTGATTAAGAAACTAACGTTATTTAACATTTCAATACAGTTGAGAATTGACATAAAAACAATAAATTTTAGGACACAAAAAAGATGCATATCAAACCTTTAATATGTCGTGAATAAAAAAAAAATTGCTGAGATGGTCGAAAATTTTAAAAAACTAAATCAGAATCAAAGTTTAATTGCAACAGAGTTAATATTACAGCAGAACTGTAACAGTATCGGAATTAATTTTCAACACAAATAGGGCTGGTATCCCACTTTCAGCTCGCTGCCGCCACCCAGGCTTTCGGCCGGTGTTGCAGGAGACGCCTTCATCTCCTTTTACCCCTCAGTCCAGCAGGAGCTTCTTCGCGTTTCCATATAGGCTTTCAGCCGGTGTTTCAGCAGCTTCCATGCAACATCCGGTCGGCAGAAAACTTGAGCCCCTTCTCTTCGGATAGCAGCAGCAACCTCCTCTTCCCGGCAGCGGCAGTACTGTTTTCAGCAACTTGATTTTCAGTCACATCATCAACGACCAATGACAGCAGCTCCTCTCAACAAGCTGCCACTGCGAGCAGCGCAGAAATCCTCTTCTCAGCAAGCTACCATCATGAACAACAGAAGCAGTGTCCAGCATCTTATCTTCAACCGAGAGCAGCATCCAGTAGAGGTTCCCATTGCCAGCAGAAGGTAAACACAGGGAGAAGAACGAACAAAAAATAGGGAACAAACACGGGGGCAATAACAGGGGGGAGTTCATAGAGAGGACCATAAAAAAGCAGAGAGACAAGGCAGGAAAAAAATTAAAAAAGGGAGAAAACGAGAGAACGCAGGATACAGAAGGGAGAGAGACGGAAAGGAAGAGGAATAGAAGGATGTTCTTCGGCCGGCGCTAGGATCATTACCCTCGTCTTTGTCTTCGCCCAGGTAAGTGTTCTTCCTCCTGCCCGCAACTTCATTTCAAAGTTTTGAAAAATAGGGCGCAGGTAATTAATAACCTTTCGAAATGTACAGTGCACGAGTGAATCAGTTCACTCGTGCCTGCTTTCAAGGCCGGGTTACTGGTCAGAACCGGGCTAGGTTTGATGGATCTGGCCCAGCTTATATGATTGGGTCTATAAAATTGAAAAAAGGAAAAAAAAAAAGAGATTTTAGGCCCAGTTAATTTAAATTGTGTTTGTTAAAATTGTATTTAATAAAATACATATTTTTTTCATGTATTTTTTTTTGTTTTGATATCCGAGTAAATAAGCCTCTTTTTTATATTTAAAATTCTAAAAATATTTAAAAATATTTTTTGAATTATTTATGAGTTTTTTATTTTATTTTTTTCTTTGTGTTTTATATTTTTTTTACTATATACTTATTATCAACTTATTATCAATAAATGCAAAGTTTATTGTGAATTTTTTTTTATTTCTATCTATAAAAGACGAATAATAACAAAGGGTTAAAAAAATGGCTTAGAAATTTTTTTTTAAAATTAAAATTTTACTATTGCACTAGGGATATCACATACTTTTTAGATTGGTGTAATATTTATTAATACTAAAGTTGAAAATATTTATAAGAATTATTCACTAACGCTATAGTCAAGAACATGATCAAAAAAATAAAAAATAAAAAAGAATAAATTTTTAACAATTTTAAAATAAAACCAATAATTTTTCAGCTTGACTTGGTTTTTGTTCTAGTATGACTTTATTTTTTTTTTAATTTTTTCTGTTTAGTTTAGTGGTTTTTGTTCTAGTATGACTTTATTTTTGTAATTTTTTCTGTTTAGTTTGGTTCGGTTTTTTCAATTTCAGACTTATAAAACCAAAACTAAATTAAACTGGTTAATTTTTTTTACAATTCAATTTTTTTTTCTCGATTTAATTAGCTTTTTGTTTTTTTACTCATCCGTACAAAACATAATAAATACATATGACTGAGAATTCTTATTTTTAACCCCACATACACACACACACACCACATTTTCGGCATTGACAGTGCAAAAAAGACATCGAGGTTTCTTCGTGCCAAACATCCCCTCATGTGAGTGGATCCAATAGCTCTCTCACATGACAGTGTTGAACAAAAACTGAAACATTGTAATCTAAATTGCCAAGGTGAGAAAAAGAGGGATCAAACTAACAATAACTCTGGAAAAGTTGTGCACTGCTTGGTTGGACAGTGAGAAGTTTTTGTTTATAAATTGCCTTCAATGACAACCATGTCAACTTAATTAGAAGTCAATAAATTAATTAGGGGAGAACTCTCTGAGATCCGACCAATCCCACAGAAAACCATGGAACTACCCAGGACAACATCCACTGATTCCCAACCAAATTCTTTCACAAAGTTTCGTGTTTCTTCTTCTTCTTCTACCTCAAGACCTGGTCCTCCCGGCTCTAGACAACCCAGTAATGACTCTGAGCCGTCCTTGAACATCGACGGCGAGCCCATTTCCAACCTTTCCATAACTAACAGACCTGGTGGCAGTGTTTTTCAACCAACGTCAACATCTCTAGTCTCTTCAAAGTCTGCAAGGGAGATCTTACGTGGTGAGTTTCTAGCAGCTCCTCCATACATGCCAAAATTTCATTCCTGTGTCTACATGTCTGCACTTACCTATGTATCTCGCTCCCTCTCAATCAAATCTTTTGAATGGAAGGGGGGGAAAGGAACACATGTTTTTCTTGTTCTTGTTTTTATTTTTTAACTCTACGTTTCTAGTTTTTTCCTTATAAATTAATGGTATATAAATACAATATTGTTTCTTGGCTAAATCATAATTAAACAAGCAGCTGAAGATGAACGCCCGGCTGCTGCTTCTACAAAGATTCAGCGGCAAAGCATGATCACTGAAGCAAAACCGGATTTTGAGGCCAAACTAGAACGTTTAAAGAAATTGTCGGAAATGGAAGCAGAAAGTAACGTTGTTGTAGAAATTGCTTATATTGTTAATTCCTTGAAAACCTCATCTTCTTCAAAAAGTATTCCGGAAGAGATAATTAAAAAGTGCCAAGAAGGAGAAATGAGCCTGCGACAAGGTTTGATGTTAGCCAAAAAAGCGCAAGAATTGCTGCGATCTGCTCTTGATGAAGGGCTTTTCTCTGCCTGAATCAATTCTGCTCATAAAATTTTCATATTCACTTGTGATTGCATATATATGCTCGTGCCTTTTTGCAAAAGCCAAAATGGATTGTTTGTTGTATTACTTTCCTTTCCCTTTTCTTTCTCTATCTTACTTAATTTCAAGGATAGTATCGCTTCTGATTTACTTGTTTCTTTTTCTTCTTTGTTATGATTATCCTTTCATAGTTGAGGACAAGGACACACGGGGTGATTGTTGCTTCACGTTTTGGAGAGAAAAAAAAAAGGGGGAAGGAAAAACATGTATTCTGAGACCATTAAATTTACAAAGAATTGTTTTTGCGAGATAGGGAGTAATCTGATAATGTATCTCTAGTATAAGAATTTTAACTAATAATTAACTTGTGGTGCGAATTTAGAAAAACTGGTCATTAATTAACTTTTTAGGTTAAAACATGAGGAAGTTCAAGAAAATTTATTAAATAGACGTGAAGGCACAAGGGTTAACATGAGGAAAGAGCGTCCACCTTTAAGAAATGTCGAAGAAAAGATTTCAAAAACCCGCCGGCAGAATGGCTCAGGAGAATATAAAGTGTGAAAAAACTATTTTTTAACAAAATTATTGTTCATTTACCTAAATTTACTTGAGATGACAATGTTATATGAATAGTTCTATTTTTTAAAATTCTCATTTTCATAATTAAATTTTATTCTATTCCAATTTCATCATTGTATATTATATTGAATGTTATCTTATATTTTGAGATTGTTTTTGCATATTTTTGCAAAATCAAGGTTTTTAATAAATTTTCAAAATTTAATTTGATATCAATTTAATTAAGTACAACATAAATTTATGATAAAGAAAACATTTTAAAAAAGGACCATATTAAAAACTAAATAAAACAAACAGGTCCTTCAATTGCACACAAAAAAGTTTGTTTTCATTAAAAAAAATCTCCATTTATGTTGCAGTTGTTAATTTTTTTAGAAATATTAGAGAAAGTCGTCAAGAGTGGAGTGAAAAAAAAAAAGAGGTGATGTTTAGGTTTTTTAAAATTTTATCTTGTAAAAAAAGATAGATGAGGTTTGATAAATTTTTTATTCAGTTTAGTTTTAACCATTTAAATGGTGTTTTGAAGGAGTCACTTGGTAGTGTATATTAAAGGGTAATTTGAAATATCAAGGAAATGTTTACTTAAAATAATTAATAATAATTCCTTGGAGCTGGCCAAGAGCAGAAGAGCTAGGATTTGCCGTTGTGTTTTTGTCTAAGATTTGAGGTTCGACTCTTGCAGGAAGCTCCTTGCTGCTGAGCCTGTACATCTCCAGGATTACTTAAGCCTTCAGCCGAATACCTTTTACCAATTATAAAAAAAACAAACTGTAAAAAAATTTAATCAAGCTTAGAATCTCGGGTTGTTTCTGAAATTCCAATCGAAATGTTCTATTCTGGTCAAATAGTTTTTCTCAACAAAAAAATCTATTTTTTTATATAATTTCAAAAAAAAATACTAAAATACTCCAAAACTAAAACATGCCTTTACAATCGAAAATAGAAAACACTAACATGAACTGAACAGAATTGACATAGAAATAGTTTTTCTGAGCTAGGATTTGACAATGTGTTCTTGTCCAAGATTTCAGGTTAAATTCTTACTAGGTGCAAATGATTCTACCAGGCCATCAGACTTGAGGGAAACCCATGGATTAACTGTGGCGTACGTACACGAAACTCCTTAGCTCTAACCCGAATACCTTCTGGAAAAAGAATTTAATCTTGGCTTGTTATTGAAATTTTGATCGAAATGTTGTCGTTCTGTTCCGGTTATATATATATATATATATATATATATTTCCATATTACCCAAAAAACATGCCAAAATACATTGAAATTAAAATATATCCTTCCAATTAAAAAAAACAAAACTCTAATCTGAATAGAATTGACAGCCATGCCCCAGACCAACTAATTAGCATACCTTTTGTATAATTTAAGAGAATAAAAATAACCCCACGTAATAGGACCAATTAAAGAACTCCCAACTTGCTTAAAAAATGACTAAATTGCATGTTGTTTTATGAGAAGAAAAAATGACTGGAACGCGAAGAAAAAGTGATTATTTATCTTTCAGGGATTAATTAATTAGGAAACATTTACTATCTTTTACGGGATTAAAAATGACCAGTAGGAGGACTCACTGTATCCCCTTTCATAGCTTTCCAGTTTTTCTCATAAAAAATTACATATCTTTTTGAATCAATGTTATTTTAGTTCTTCTCATAAAAACCTAGGTGACGACTTCTTCCACCACCCTTGACACACGGTGTGTTCACATGCTATAATAATAACAAAAATAATAATTTGTTAATTGAAAAGTTGTTTTAAAGAACATGCCTCAAGGTGTTGGATCCGCTGCACAATTTGGGTGACTCGTGCAGCAGTTTTTAATGGTCAAAACATTTCTTTCGCCATCTTAATCTATTCTTCTTCGTCTATTTTTTTTTTATTATTATTATTATAGGCGTTGCATGGACTCTAGATATGGCCGGTGTATCGCCTCTAACTATTTTTTTCTTTTCTTTTTTATTTTTTCAGTAAATATATTATCATTCTCATTATTATTATTATTATTAATTTAGACTTCTTAGTTTTGATATTTTTTTTTTGTTATTTTTCCTTTATAGCTGTTTCATTTCTTTTTAATTTAATCTTGAATTTTTAATTTGTATATATAAAATATTTTCATTTGATCCTTCTACTTTTAATTTTTTTTCTTTGTATTTTTATAAAAAAATTAATAACTTTTAATTTTATCCTTTAAATTAAATTTATTTTTTCCCTATTTTTTTAAAAAGAAGTCACTATAAATAAAATAATAAAGATTATATTTAAAATATTATTCAATTAACTATGCTAGTAGTATATATTAAAGGCCAATTTGAAATATCAAGGAAATGTTTACTTAAAATAATTAATAATCCTCTTTCAAAATTAGCTACTAGTAATTCTAAAATGACCTAGTAGTAGATGCATAGCACATGGCTTTATGAGAAATGAAAAAACAAATCAAGAATAAAAAATAAATCGTGAGATTTTAATTAGAATGTAACTGATGGATTCCACTAATATTTACTTTCGATTTCTGACAACGATAGGACAACGGCAACACGTTGAGAAAATTACGAGCCATTTGGCAACCACTTTATCGGACCAAATTAAAGAATTCTCAAATTGCTTGAAAATTGCACGCTGTTTTATGAGAAGAAAAACTGACTCCAGGCATATTCCTCGACAGCTATGAAATTAGATACATTTAATATTCCTTTATAAATAGGACATATTTTTAAGAATGCATTTAAAAATATTGCACTGGTTCAAAGCGTTTTTTTAAATATATTAAAATAATGTTTTTATTTCTTAAAAATTATTTTTAATATTAGCCTATCATAACAATATCTGAAAATATTAAAAAATATAATTTTAACCGCTTTACTTTAAAATTTTATGCTATATATGAAAATATAAAATGATTATACAGAGTCGACCATGCCGGCTAATTTAAGACAGCCCGGACGTTTATTATAATACAAGACATTAAAATTGACTCCACGTTTATTATATACAGCGATAGAACAACGCCAAAAAGGTGGGAAAATTCCGAGCTAATTAGCCACCACTTTCTTGGACAAAATTAAATAATTCTCAACTTGCTTGAAAATGATTAATTTGCATGCTGTTTTATGAGAAGTATAATTAAGATACCTTTAGTATAATTTAAGTAATTAAAAATGCCTCCACTTTAGGATCAAATTAAATAATTCTCATCTTGTTTAAATTACTATATTGCATGCTATTTTATGAGAAGAAAAAATAACCTAAATTTATTATGTTTTGTTTGAAATGACAAGTGTATCTTATTTTCATTAAAAAAAAAGAAAAAAATTTAATCAATATATTCTAGTTCTATTCTGGTTAAATAGCTTTTTTTGTGTTTTTTTTAAATTTATGTGTTTTTCTTTAATTTTATTATTCAACACTTGATTTATCGAAAATTAATTTTTATAATTTATTGTGATTTGTTTTTTTATATTGTTATCTTAGTATTTTTATCTATATCACGGATTTGATAGATTAATTTAATTGACTCAAGTTTTTTTAAAATTTTTAATTTTTTTTTTTTTAATTTCATCATTAAATATCTTCAATATTTAGTTGATTATAAATTAAGTTTTATCAATTATCAAGATTTGTTTTCTTTAAACTTATTACAATCTTGGGGTTAATTTTATAAATTATCCCGAGTAGATTTAAATCATTTTATTATTTAATAACCCAAATTAATTTAATATATTGTAATTTTATTTTATTTTAAAAATATCTTTAATTTAATTATTTTAAATTAAACTATATTTTTTAAATTATTTATATTATTTTTAAATTTATTAAATTAATCCATCATAATAGATGTACTCTCGCATTATAATTTAAAACATTAAACAATTCACGTTTACTCCTAAAACTCAATGCAGAGCCTTAAAACACGGGACTTGTTAAAGATTTCTTTAAAAGTCCATGCCATGCACGCGAAGAAAAAGTGACTCTAGCGACAATTAGGAAACATGAAGAAAAAGGGACTCCAGGGACAAGGCCACCAGGTCAATTAGGAAACGTGAAGAAAAAGTGACAAGGCCGCCTAGTTAATTAGGAAACATGGTGTGATTGGAAAAGTAGTAAAAACTGTATTTAAAAAAACAATTATTTAAAATATTTTTTTAAAATCGTTTAAAGTATTTATATTAAATATAATTTTTTTAAAATTAAAATTTTTTATTTTAATATATTTTTAAATAAACAGCATTTTATATCTTCATCACTATTGTAATTCCAAAAAGTCTGAAAATAATAAAGGAGGATTCACTGTACTGTTTCTTATATTATTTTTTATTCACCTATAATAGTGTAATAATTCTTTTGTTTTTTATAAAAAAAACAATGATAAATACTTTTTATATATATTTTTTAGTTTAATATGAATATCCAACCAACTTGCAATATTAAGTCAACTTATATAACCTATAACCCAACTTATATAACTCATAATCCAGTCATTAAATCAGGTTAATTACTAGATAAAGTTTCAAAACTATGCTCTCCAATATAGATTTATCTGCCTTCTTTTTTTTCTATACCGTAAGAAGGAAATCTTTCACATTATAAAGATTATTTGAAAGGAAAGAGAAAATTATCAAAAAAAATTAAATATTTGACCATTTATATTTTAACACTAAAAAAATGATTTTATTATTTATCATATTAGCTTCTGTTCATAAGTGCTAATAAAAATAATGATTATTTACTATCATTATTTTTATTAATGATTATAAAATATTAAATCAAAATGTTTTATAACTGCTAATAAAAATAATAATGATTTACTATCACTATTTTTATTAATGGTTATAAAATATTAAATCAAAGTGTTTTATGTTTTAAATATTTTTATCTTTTCTAGCTATATTTTAAAAAACTTTACGGAAAAAAAAAAAAAGAGACTCTTGAATGCTACATGGTATGGTCCCATAATTAGACCGTGCAAAGATTCCTTGGTCCCACAAATATTTCTGATCGGTTAACTTTACCAGTGATTTGGCATTTGCTTGGCTGGCAGCTGCTTTTGAATTTTCTTCCCTTGCCTTTAGCAAATAATTTCTGGACTGATTTGATTATTTATCTTGTCTCGTACGGAGCCTTTGCCAGCATGTTCACAGGGTGGACAGTATGGATGCACTTGGACAAAAATAAGAGCGAAAGACGAAGAACACAAGTCTGGTCCTTTTCTCTTTCCTTTCACTTGTTTCGGTGCTGTCCCGTCCCCTCTGCATTTTTGTCTACAGAGCCCAAGTCCAACGTGTTTCGCATTGCTCAAGACTCGTCATCCGCGGAAAAGAAACTCTAGGATAGAATTTTTGTTTTTTTTAATTAATATTTAATTAATATTTTAATATATTATATTTAAAATAAATTTTAAAAAATAAAAAATATATATTTCATAAAAAACATGCATTACTTGCTGTCCCGTCCCCTCTTCAGGTTTGTCAATAGAGTCCAAGTTTAATTCTGATACAATCATGAATATTTTAGACTCATGATCCTAAGAGAACCAATATCATAATCAGAATCCACTGATTTTGTGGATCAAATCAGAATTCTTGATGTGTACTCAGAGAACCAACACGAGAATCACATGTGGGTTAATTATGATTTTGTCGACCAAATCATTGATATATGTACAAATCGGAATCCGCCGTACAAATTAGACAATCAAATTTCGAATCACATGTGGGTTATTATGATTGAGGAGCTGCCTCGATTCCCCTTCACCAAAAGTTAACAAATTGGCCCTTCTTCGTCTTCTTTTGCACCCTTCTCTTTACCCTCTCTCTTTGTCCTGCATTTTTCCTTTTCTTTCACAATAACAACAAGTTAAACAAACTCCACTAACTCCACTAACTCAAGCAATCAAAACTCAG